>NC_049214.1:27103788-27403788 GCF_013347855.1 Anguilla anguilla
CACTCTGTATCTCAGAGGACACTCGGGCTGTGTGTCAAGGGCGTACATTTCCATCAGCCGCCCCCCTCCGAACGCGCGCTCGCACGCACACACACACAGTCTATGTTCCAGCACACGCTTCAATTCAAGTGCACATAACTGCTGAAAGGCTGGTGTAATGCCTTTGCAACCTGGATTCTTTTTTAATTTAAATCTTTTATTTTAATTTTTTTAAACAGTATTTTTATTTTTTTTTTGCTGTCTAGGAGTTCTCCAAAGCCTACATTTAGCAAGCTATTGCATTAAAGATGGATTTATATATAGACCCATGCAGGAGAGGTTGATTTGGACATTGATGGTATTACACAGGTATTAAACAACAAAACACGGTATGGATCGTTTTTTTAACATACATCTTTTTCCCTATTGCGGTAGATGGCATAATTTATTTACATAAAGACTAAATATAAAACTAACTTTGTTCCTTTCAAGTTATCTTGGCAGAAAAAACAGCATCTTGTGGGTGGAAGACCAAGAGGCAGTAGACAAATATCTTTTGTTGTCTAGCAAGAGAAACCATTGTAAAACTACACCGCAATTGCAGAACTCAATGCAGCGACAGAGAGAGCGGACCAAGCACCATCAACTCTGGACTGAAAAGATTGGGAAAAGGCAGATGCACATCATTTTAGACTTGCAGATCATAGTTGCTGTTCCACTGTAGTTAGAACTGGTTTGTTATTCCACAATTATGCATATATTAACTTAATTCTTCTTTTGCCTAATACATTTGGCCTGTACTGTATATATACAGTATGTGTGTGTGTGTGTGTACTGTAGCCCTCCATCTCACCACCCAGCAAATATCTGTAGAGAAATCTCCTCCAATAGAGGTTTATATTGGACCTCATTATATTGTTCCCCATTGTTTGCCACCCGCAAGCCCTTCAGAGCGGTAGGAATATATAAATAAACATATTTCCTCTCATTGTACTGCCAGCAGAAATTGGCATCGATGGATGCTCTGCATTTCAGTACAGAAGGAAATAGAAATGTATTGCAAGGGAAACAAATGACCAAAAACAGGGAAGATATTCTAACTGAGAATTCCACTGTCTGGCAGGTAGTAAGATGGACGCTGTTGGTATTTCAAACTGTAAGCGCACTGGCAGTTCAGATAAAGCCCTGAGCCTGAAGGCATCTGTCACACTGAGCCACTTCTACAACCACCATAAGTGTGACAACATTTTTTCAGTTTGGCTTAAATTAATATATAATACATGTATCTATATACTTTATATATACAGTGAAAGCAGAACACATTTTCTTAAAAAAATATTATTTCATTTATTTAATTAAAAATTATTAAACACCCTTACCTTCTGGAATTTCCACTGACTGTGTGCTTGCAGAAGCTTTGTGGCAACTACTTCACTCTGATGGTAAGTTTCAATATGGGTGAGGTTTAGATTCAACAGGGCTGGCTGCAATCAAGCCTGGCTGTGTTCAATGCAAATCTAATCATCAGTTAAATTTGGTTTGATTGGTTGATTGAGTAATTAACGATGGCAATTACCTTTTCACACGATGATATGGGTGTTTGATAACCTTTTTTTCATTAAATATATGAATGAAATAAATTAACAAATAATTTTTAAATGTGTTTACTCGGTTTAAATATGATGTCCAGACTTGAAATATTTATTCAAGTGTTTAATAAGAAGACACGCATTTCAATGTGTTTTTCATGAAAATCCACAAATGTATAGATTAACTGATTTGATTAATTTAAGTCTGCATTTATAGCACTATTATAATCCCTCTTCAGAAAATGAAGCCTTGCTCAGCAATAATGAAACGCTTCTGTCAGCAGGAAAATGCCTCTCTCAACGAGACTTCAGTCCAGAAATGCATCAATAACTAAGCAATTATGCACAGGCAACATCTTGGATTAACTATGTGACAAAGGAAACCTGACAGAGATCACATTAAATTAGCTTGATTAGAAAGGCAAAACGACTACTTATAAAAAATATCAACTACAGCCCGGGATGCAGCATGGATGCTGATTATTCAGAGAGGTGGCATTGATTTTACTGAATACTTTAAAACTATGTTCTTTGCTTAATTTAATGTAAAATGTACACTAGCACGTAAGGAGATCTTGTGGCCTGATCTTAAAAACCTCAAGATTCATTCATGTTAAGGTTATTCAGGTTTCTAAGAGCATAGTGCCTTTATAATTGTGGACATATTTAAGGGAACAATTATTTCTTTTGAGGAAAAAATTGCCTGTATATATTGGCTAGGGCGTAGGTAAGAACTGCTGGGCCAACATGGATGAAATTAAAAACTTTATAGCAATTCTGTGTAATTTATGGTGATGCCTGTCTTTACTGACCTCCTTGTCTGGGGTGGCGGCTGCCAATTAATCACTAAGATGAAACCAGGGAAAAGTAGACGATCACTGAACTGAATGAAATGAACAAACCATTTGCACATTAAGGGTACAGCGATCCTATTCGCCATATCGTTCACATTGAGAAAATGCCATTCTCCTGCAAGATTAGACCCACTTAAGTGGAAGTGCATGCAAGGTCTGGAATAACAATTGTCATGCACATTCAGGTAAAAGGAACCAAGCCTCCCGAGGCGACCCGCGGAATTAAATTTTTGATTAGTTTCACCTCGTTGTAGAGTGCTCGCATTCAAAATTTGAGCTTGCTCAAAGGACTTTATCTATTAAGAGTAGGTAACTGTGAAACATGTGTAAACATTAATGCAAACATTACTAGAGAAATGTAATCTGGGCTGATATTACACATTGCATTTTGGGAAAAATGACTGTTTGTTCAGTGATGACGAATGAACTCATGGGAAAAAAGTAGGATAATTAGAATGTGCGTAAGTATACATTGAAAGTGAGTACACTTTTTAGCACTTCATAAAAGGCGCTTGCTTGATCCTCTAGCCTACAGGCTACAAGCCAGTGCAGCCATTGGCTAATTATGCCTGGGTGCAGTAATCGAACACAATTGGCCTTGTACAGTACCATGAGGAGTTTGGAGGGTTTGAGAAATCAAGGTTCTTAGGGTTTCCGCTACATTAGATCTTCCCATTCAGACAATTGATTTGAAAATTAATTAATAGTTTGTGTTTTTCCAGACCTGTACAGTTTTGAATAGCTAAAATGATCGCATAGCTTGTGATTTAGTGTACTTATGTAACCTAAATAAAGTCAATGCATTTAGGAAACAATTCCTGGATTGTGTCTGAAGTGATTGATATGCCAGCCAGTGTAATACAGTAAATGATTCTGTCAGCTAGCGACTTACTATGGAGATGTTCAGTCAGTCTGAAAAAAAGTTACTTTAAACAAACCTGACCACCAAGCTTTGTTAACAATAAATTTCATCTATATATATAACAAGTGTGCTTGTTAGTAAAATTCATATTTCAATAGCACAGGGAATATAATACAGTCCAAAAGATATTCTCCTCTTCAAAGCCTGGGGCTGCCATACCAAAAAGTACTAGGAATATGGTCATGGGACACAGGGTCTATATTGTGCATTCTAGATCAGAGTCTTAACACGAACCACGCCATGCTTAAAAATGACTACTCTTCATGAGGCTAACCGAGCCCAATTCCCTCCTCTTGTTAATACACTTTCTTGGGAGTTCAATGAAAGCTGCCGCACGATTGTGTCTCCAAAATGATCCATTCAAAACTGCGCGATTAAGTTTGGTGGTACGGGTGTGTTCCTCCTGTTGCCTTCGGGGTGCCCAGGCCCCATCATCTGTTAAATTTAGGGCACCATGCTTGCCAGTTGCAATCTGTCAACCCACATCTCCATTATGCATAGCTGTCATAAGCCTTGACCAATAGGCCTTGGCTAATGAGCTGAACCGAAACAGCTGCAGCGGGAGAAAAGGAGCGGCGGAATCAGGCTCATCGGCGCTACTGACCCCCCACAAGTTACCGTGCATTCATTCGGGCTCAGAAGGGGGGTGGTGGGGGGGGGGGGGCTCTCACCCCTCCGCGCAAGCTGTTTGGTTTAAACACTGAAGCAGCGCCACTTTGTCCTCGACCGGAGTTTGCCCTAGACGAGGAGAACGCGTGACAGGGATGAACGAGGCGTGAAACGCAAACCCTGGGTGAAGGAGGGACTCCGAAACTCATTATTCAGTGCTGAGGGGCTGCACGCTGCTGGGGTGCATTGCGGTTCTGTGTGTGTGTGTGTGTGTGTGTGTGCGTGTGTGTGTGGGTACAACTGCTTTCCAAGTTGTTATAATTGGCCTCATTTTGTGTGCACCATTCTCAGTCTTTCTGGCTGAGGGCATCTGCCTTGTATTGGGAAAACAGAGATTCTTAATATTTCATAAAGACGGTATCTGGGCTTGTTATAATAAATAGCATGCACTTTTGAATGTTTTTATTTTATTTGTTGTTTGTTTTTTTTCTTCAAAAAAATAAATGTATTTTATGCTAAAAGACGTAAAACCAGATTTCCATAACATATTTAACTAACAGTTGTGGAAGCTAACACAGGAAATAACTGTAGCAGCTCACGTTTTATATTCTTGCGGGGAACGCATAAACTTCAACACATGTGTTAACACATGAAAGGTGACATCTACAGTGAACGCTAATTACCGTTGCATTATTCCACCTGAGTGTTATGTGCAGAGTTATTTTTATTAGCTTTAGTCACACCGAATCAAAATGGAGGAAGTGTTACCATACCGCATGTTGCCTGCGTCCCAATCGCTCATTTTCGCTTCCCCCGCTAGTATTCACCAAAACCTGAGAGAAAAGATAATTTCTTCACATCCTTTCAGTAATAGCAGTACCATAGTGGCTCTACAGGCCTATCATCCCACATTTCTGCACTTGTACATATATCCTGTGCTCTGCTCTCCCACCAAAGGCAAATGACGAGGGCTGTCAAAATGTGCATTGTAGAAATCCCACCCTCAGACAAGGTTGGTAATGCAAAGAAGAGCATTGTTGCAAGATATTCCATCTCATTCAGTCTTTCGGTGCTACGGTAATGTCACTGAGCTGTAGACCATAATTTAGTTTTTATGTCCAGAATGAAAGCTCTTTGTCTACTGTAAAACATCTAACTCATCACATCATGTTTAAAAATAATATATAGACCAGGGATCTTTGGCAGAGCACAACAGCTATTTCATGTAATTGCTTTTGCTGTTAAATTTTGTCATTTTAATACAAGTATGTTTATTATGTAGCAAAAACATTCTTACAGATTTTTCAAATCAAGATATTCTTTATATACAATATAAAATCAGCTAATGAACCAACAACGAAATTAGACAAAGCATAAAATGAAAAAAAGAGCCAGCTTCATTTGGGGTGAAATTATTTCATATTACAGTCATGTAGCAAATTAAGGAAAATGAATACTTCACAGAAGCCAGCTAGAGAGATTTAAAATATTGTTGAAATGCTGTGCCTGCTGTAGGGGAATACTAGAGTGGTGTGTCAGATTTCTATAGTATATTCCTTCCTCGCATTTTCTCTGTATCTTCTTTGGATATGCAATATAGTTTGTAAGAAAATAACTCAGACTCGGTTTGAATTTCCATTTACTGTTGGCCAAGTTTCGCGTAGGTATTACTTATAGTCAGTTTTTTAACTTGGAAATGAACGCCAAATAAAACGAACTAAATGGACATGCATCCTTTCCATTTCAGATCATATAATCATGTCATAAAATTCATAAAAAGTTGTTATTGGAAGCTAGATGAAGGCTGTACTTGCAGTCAGAAAAATTTCAGAAGGCAGTGACGGCCCAATAGAGCAAGGCCCCACTTCTAATTACAGTTCAGTCAAAACAAGTACTCAACTAATTTTGGCCTCCAGAGTCTAGCAAATGTAATCACTGCCATGGCTGCAGGTATACATTACATGGAATTCGGAAGGGAAATGGTATGGTATCAAGATTCAGTTGGAGGACTAATGCTTTCTGATCAGTGTCTCAGTCTCTAAATTTCTGGGTTGATGTATGGAAGCTTAAACATGACAATTACTTGTTAACATTAGCCATCTTCACTAAATAATATTTTCTGTTACATCCCACCACACCCCATTGGGCCCAGTACTGACTCGGAGGGCAGCCGTACAGGACTGACAGCGACCACTGCCCTACAGGAAAGATAGCCGAATTTAGAAAAATAATAAATACATTTATTTTTCACAAACAAGCAAATAAATAAATAAACAAGTACACTAGGACACTGAAAGCTTGGTATCGTCTATTCTTAAGGGGAAAAATGGATCAAATTTTTTCCCAAAATAAAACAAAAAGGTTTTCCGGATCCTAAGCTTCCACTCTCAGTCAACGTCCATCTCGAAACAATAACAAAAAACAAACTAACGTGAAAGCCCAAAGAAGATTCTACTACCAGAGCAATTTTACATGAGTGGACAGACAAAAATAAAAATAACAAATCCGAGGTAATGAAAGTGCCGAGTGAGAGGCACGGGAGCAAGAATAAAAAAAAAACAGCCTCTCTCAAACTGCCGAAATAGAGGCCTATTTAAACTCGGCCACGCAGCTGCATCCAATCAGCTAATCAGCACCTTGGCCAAAGACTGAGGACCTGCAGAGGGAAGAACAGGCAGGGAGAGAGAGAGAGGAGTGAGAGTGAGAGAGAGAGAGGGGGGGGGGGGGGATGCAGAAAACAGCGTCAGAAGCACTAGAACCACATAACATTACTGAAGAACCATCAACTATTTAATCAGTGAACGCAGCAGTGCAGCGATGATGCATGATATGACTCAAATTGCCGTAACTGGTATTTCAGCATTTGACCATCACCATGTTATTTTGTTTTGCGTACTGCTCTATGTATAAATAAAGTATTACAGTACAGTATTTGGACAGTGACACAATTTTTGTTGTTTTCAGTCTGTTCTCCAGCACATTAAACCATAGTCTAAAGTTTAATTTGTCGGTGTTCTATTCTGGGTGAACCTTGTAGGAATTTCAGCCCTAATCATACATAGTTTTAATAACCATTTTATACATAGTTTTTACACCATTTTAAGGGGATACAAAAATCAGTAATTGGACAAATAATTGCTATATACTGCTTTACTGGCATTGGCACTTCAGTGGTCCTCATGTTGAAAGATAACAGTAACAGACTCCAAATGCAAATGCTACACAATTGAAAGTGCAAATTCCACACACATAAATGGCTCATTATTTTCATAATTTTATAGTTTGAGCATCACAATCAGATTTAGAAATGTAAAAGGGTGTGGCTCAGTGTCTATGAAGTTTTTGGAATAATATCTCTTCAGAATTCTTCTAGTCAGGCTTTACTCGCGCACTGCCTGCCACTCTCAAGATTTAATTTGGACTCTAAATTTAGAACAAAACAGGAAGAGCTTGGCAATGCAGCTCGAAGCAGCACACCAGTTCTATCCACTTTGAGTCCCAAAAGAAAGCACTACAGTTTATTATGAGGGTCAGGTACAAATTGAGTAACAGCACACTACTAATGTGCAATACCATGAAAAACACTGTACAGCAAAACTTTAAGCAATTGTTCCCAGTTCATTGCTATTATCGTTCATATCCAAAGAATTTGTGCTATATAAGTAACAAAACGTAAATTTGATTGTTCATCTGGTGTAGTTTTATTCCCTAGTTTATCTGCTACAAAACTACTAGCAGAACCTTCAGATTTTTTGACAGCACCCTATATTTCCCGGACCACCCTGCAGAGGCTAATTTGACCTCTGTCTCCCAGAAGCCATCTTGCTCAGTTTGTCTGATTTAACGCTGTACAAATGTCATACATTATTGAGTACCACATTGACTGAGCATCGCTCACTGATCCTGTGACATCAGCTACCCTTTAAAAGCAAGCAATTAGTTGGCCTTAATTCCGCGGAAAGTGGGGATCAAATGTACATACTGCGCAGAGCGCACTTCAGAACTGAAACTAATCTAATTAAATTTTCATTTGTCACTGTTCTATAAGGGTTTAATCAATTTAGGATTATGTTTACAGATTGGAGAGGCACAAAGAGACTCATTCTTTGCCTGTCAGTCCCAGCCAGTCTGCTAAATGTCCCCGAGAGAGACATTAAATAATATAAATTAGGACTATAAGCATCTCTTCTTTTAATTAAAGACTATTCAACGCGTTTTCTTCTTGCTGAAAAAAGATATGAGAATCGGAGAGCAAGGTGGACGCTTTATGTTTCCTGTTTAGCGAGATTACTGTCTGTCATATTATAACCAAATTATAGATATCGCTTCAATTTTAAGTCAGAAAGAAATAGATGACTGGGGGGTTCATCCATTAAGGCACTGTTTCAGAGCGTGAATGAACCCCTTGGACTGGTATGGAGTCCAGACTGTGCCAGTGCTGACTGTGGGCAGCAGACTCTCAGGGCTATGCATAATTGGTACTTGCTCCACCCAAGTTGGGTGGTGGGGGCGGGGGGGGGGGGGGGGCGGACCTTTGAAATGATTACACTAATCAGTTCTGTTAGCACTTTCTGACCCATTTACACTCCATATAGTTTGTGAAAGTGCAGACAACAATGCTGTTCTTTTCTGGTGTTGGGGGGTGGGGGGAGGGTCAAAGCCACAGGTGGACATAGCAACAGCACATAGTGACAGGATGACTCCCCCATCCAGAATTAACACCAAAACATTTTGTTTTATTATTTTGAATGTGAGGCTGGTCTAGCAATAATACGGCAAAAATGTAGTGCTCAAAAGACGCAGTTCTGTCCCCCTATTATTTACCTAAACAAATTTTGGGACACATCTGTGCGTTTATACCATGCATCTCCCCAATCAGCCTCCTGCTTGGCTCCACAAACAGGCCTGCCATTAATGAAACATCTCGCCAGCAGGTGCAACTATACGAGTTTCAGTAAAAGCCTTCAAAGCTGCTTGAACCATGGCATTATGGGTATTATGTTTTCAGAGGGAATACATATACAGTATGATTCATTTGTATATTTTCATTCACTATTATAAACATAAGTATCAGTTTTTAAAATGTGCAAGTAACACAGTGGTCACCTGCTGTACTCACCATAGGAAATAGTTTTAATAAAAAACAATATGCAATAAATGTAGTTTTGAAGAATAACTGGTTAATATAAATACATACAACCTTTAAAGGTCGAGGAAACTGGATTCAGATTGTCTTACTAATATTTATTTCGAGATTATAACCATTAAATTGTAATAAACACCATTCGATTATCGTGACCTGTTCAGCCGATAAGGACAGGGTGTTCGTGCATCCTCTGCCCATTATATGTAACATTAGACTACCTGACAACACGAAAGAAAGCAACTTCAGCCAGGCTTTATCACTGTATAGTTAAACCTGGAGATCATTCAATGCTTAACAATGTTGTAACTCTGAGCTGCCATTACACTACATATTACAAGTAGAAAGGATTTCACCTGTCATAGTGACGTACATTTTACTCAGTTAACCCCACCCACTGAAAACCAGACTTTTAGCCAAGGGGGAAAGCAAGTCAATTTTGGCACAGGCTTTTCTACTTTTTTTTTTTTTTTGGCAAGAATCATTTTAAAATAAAAGAAAATATCACCAAAAAAAACCCACAGATTTCAGTGTCCTGGACCTTCAAGGCCTAATGTCACCTTACAAGATTCTTTGGAGTTATTTTCAAGTACATTTTCTTATTTTATACCACAAACCCCTGAATGACCAACACATGCTCTGGTAAAGCCAACAGATCACCAGACACTTCTGTAAATATCAAAATATCCTTTATTACACACAAAACTGTCTGGGCCATTCAAAAACTTGCACTGGAATTATATTTTTTTAAAACCCAGAAAGTGAACGATCACTTCAAAAGAAAAGCCAGCAAATTTGAGTCTTAGAATACACTGTCTAATCTGCCGTAGTATCACATGACAAGATATGCCTCAAAGGATCTAAGAATTTACACATCTAATTTAACTTAAGTGATATGAAGCGGCAACAATGCATATTCAGGATGTTCTATAATTTAGCGTGAATCCAGATGAAGTGTACCAAACCACAGAGACACAGAAAGGTGTCCCCTTTTCAATTTACATTGAGCATACTCGAATAAACACTTGAGTTCAGGCTCCCAGCAAAGCCATCATATGTCTTCAGTCTCAATATAAGCCTCGATGCATTTTCAGTGTGCTGCCTTACAAATGAAGTCATTTATATTTTGTAGGTATCTTGCTATTTAATAGTCAGCAATGACAACAACAAATTCCCAGCATACACAGGGGTTGTTTTCACTCCTATCTACTGAAGTGTAATTCAAAAATAAATGTAAAAAATTAAATAAAAACGGGGGCAGGGTTTTCTAATGTTTCAATTTACTTTCTTCCAGTAAAATGTACGTTTTCATTCTCAAGCTGAATACCGAAATGGACACTGCTTCTTCCAGATCAGCAGATCAAGTCAAACAAAGATTGTGCTTGAGCAGAATTTATTGGAGCATGAAATACAATCAAACAGATTTGAACAAGTGCGTTCTGAAGAACACTGAGTGAGACAAAACGAGTTAACCTTGAGTGCTCTCAGTGAGAGCGTAGTAAACAAGGTAGCTCATGGTAGCATTCAGGACATGCTACCGCAACAACGTTGTTGGTGTTTACGTGATGAATGGAGTCATGCCAACATAAAAAAATGGCTGGACCGCAATATATCGGATCATTTGCAGCATTTGTTGTAAAACACCCGGGTTCCAACGTTGATGAATGGATTCGCTTCTTGGACAAATATGTACTTTAATGTCCATTTGGAATGGAGACTGGATGAAAGGTAATACCTCCTGGCACAAGAGGACATATATAAACTCAAATATCAACTACAGCGAGCTGCAGCTGCTCACATTGCTTGTGCACTGGCCTATCCAAGAAGGCACGTTCTCTATGGTTCAAGTTAACAGGGAAGACCCAGCAGATAAAGCAAAATATATTGATATGACGAAATGTGAGAACTATACGTGCATGCCCATCTCTGCACTGTTATGGGAACAGCGCTCCAGAGGAAAACAAAAGAACTTCAAATGACAAGGTTCTGTAGTTATATTGAGATTTGTAAAAGATGTTTATGGACGATGAAAAAAGTGTTGTTTTTTCTCTCTCCTCTGAATCCCATATGGAAGAGCCTTTGCATCGTGTTACACTCACACCCTCTCTAAGACACACCGGGTGCTCTGTTATCAGCGAGAGAGAGAGAGAGGGAGAGGGAGAGAGTCAGCGAGAGAGAGAGAGAGACAGAGAGAGAAAGAGAGAGAGAGACAGTGAGTGAGAGAGAGACAGAGACAGAGAGAGAGAGCAGTCTGCTGTGCCATCTGGGAGTTCCCTTTCAACTTTGCCTCCCGAGTTCCGTCGAGCAACTGTAACCCGTTCGAGCTTCCTGGGCGACCATATATGGCCGTTACACCACGCGGCGCTCTGGTATCGAGTAAGTGACTTTGATACATGACTTTGGGACCTGAAACGATAGCTGGGAGAATACCAGATGAGCCGTTCGGTCCAAAGCACCGTGAGAATGATCATGTATGTTTATGAATCTCCCTCTCTCCCAAAGCCTTTACTCCCGTGAATCAAAGCTAAGCACACTCGCTAAGATTCAAAGGTCAGCCAGCTGCTGTGATGCACTGTTTACAATTAATCAATCAGGATGACTCGATAGGGCATCTTTGATCTCTGGATGGGGAGATAATTATCGCTGTTAAATGCGTTGGCATGCACAGGGAGCTGAAGAACAAAAGTAGAGTTTTTGAACAATCAATTTTTCATCAGTATGAAATCTACACAGATTTACTAAAAAATGGAATGAATAATACAGAATACTATATGAAGTGTGTCACTTGATGCTAAATATTTATGCACCATGTAATTGTGAAAGATTTAGACTTTTTACAGATCTGCAAGTCACCCAGCACAGCATGCAAGGTAATACATGAAAATCGTCTTTAATACAATTGTAAAAATCAAAACAACTTGACACACCTGAGACTGCATGCACAATGCTGCATCAACAAACACTTACGCAGTACATACTCATACCCAGCCAGCCATTATTCAGATACAGGTAGACAAACATGATATAACACAATGGGTCTTCACCAAGATCGGCACTGCTGTGTGCTCCTGCAGAGTCTGATAATGCATTGTTTTCTTGTGAAGGTTTCAAAAGTCACAGTCACAGAGTTTCCTGAATTATAAACCTGTTTTATTCTATTCTACCCTATCATGGTGTTCAAGAGGGAAACCAGTTCCCAGCATAGGTTAGGATCACTGTTGCCGTAAGATAAACCTGCTGACTTCAGATATTTGCATAAAATGCGCACCAGGGTGGACACCATGAAAATGTAAGACAGGGCTGCTCAGCCCTGTTCCTGGAGAGCTATCGTCCTGTAGGTTTTCACTCCAACCCTAATCTGGCACACCTAGTTAGCAGCTCAGTGAGATCTCTAGCTCTTGAATGCGGTGTGATTTGTTAGAATTAGAGTGAACAGGGTTGAGTAGCCCTGATGAAAAGGATTATTTGGATTATATTTTAGTTTGAGAGACAATGAATATTCTTCAGTACAGCTGCAGCATCTTGACAATAATGAAAATGCACATGTCTGAAAAATGTATATTTTCGCCCCCTTTTTCAGTCCAACTGGGCCAACTGAAACTGTGGCCTGTTGCTGCAACTTCCTCCATCAAACTGACCCTTGATCCTGCTTAACTGAAACCCTTATTCCATCGATAATACAAAGGCCAATTAAACAAGGCCCTTTGAAGCTGTCAATCACAGTATCTCCACTGTTCAGTTTCAATGAACTGCTACCCCCAGGTGCCAAGTAAACAAAACGTCGCTTCTAGTTATTCCCAGTTCTGAAGTCAACGCTTGAGCTTTGAGGTACCAACCATGCCCCAAACCCCAAAATGTGGGTTTTCCTTAACTGAGGACTACACAGATGTAGATTCTATTTCTGGCGTTAGATTTAATTCGGTCATGTTTCCAGACACTGCGCCACATGCAAGTACATTAGTGATCTCTGAAGATATGTCACTGTGGGCTATAAAGTGCATCTAATTCCTAGGGGGTCCATAATAAAGACTGAAAACAAATCCCAGGCCAGAGCAAGCCTTTTTCACTCCTACCATAACAATAACCTGGTCACTTCACTCTTAAGTTTGTCCATGCAGGAATCAGTGAGGGTAGAAATGTCACCATTACATTTTAAATGAACTATTAGACTAATTCGTTTAACTTTGCTTTTACTTTTAGCTAAATAGATGCGGGTTGAAAAATGTTCCTTATTTATGAGGTTGTGTTTCTTGATATCCTAAATTTCACATCATCTTCCATTGTACAGCATATTCCTTTCATACACTGATAAATCCAATTTCACTAATTTCAGTGACTGACATATGATGACTTATTAACAAAGAACAATGATATATTGTTTTGGTAGAAAAGGCTTTCATTAAATTACCCTTGCTTACCGTAAAATAGATGGATGGAAGTAAACCTTTTAATTGGCAGAAGTTGGGGTTATAACAATTTTTTGCCTGGTTGCCAAGTGACTGTTCTACTGCTAAATCCTTTGGATTGATGCAATGATTTATCTTGTGCCAGCCTCTTCCTTGGGGAGATTGGTCAGCATTGAGCTGCCACCATAATCTGACTGCTGTTTCCATGACGGAAGCCAGATGTGATGAGGTCAGCTCCAGCCTACTTGAGGAGAGATGGGGGTTAATAATGATTGATGTCAAATTGCTTAGCAAGTGCTTCAGCCTGTCACATCACGATCACAAACAGTTATTCTGGAAATTTGCTTGCAAACCATTATTCAATTTTCAATGAAATTATTTCATAAATAGAGCATAATTGTTGGTGACGGTTAACACCCATACATTTTTACTCTATTCTATTTTTATTCTCTAGCACGAAAGAAACAATGTTCAATTTCTTTCGCATTGTCCCAAGTATGACCACTTAAAAATGTCCTTGCATGCCAGAAGAAGGTATAGTTTTCCAAAACATTGCTCATCTTGTGAATTAGGGCATTTTATAATCTACACATCTTTAAACTGCTTTTTTTTTTTACTTTCATCTATCATGTGAAGATTATTGGTTGCCAATTTTCTGAATATCTTTCTTTCTATGTGGATAACTTGGAACACAGGATAGTTTATATTAACTAGCAGGCTAGTCTCAAGGGTTTACCAGGTGACCATCATGACTTAGGTTATAATGGTGTCAAGTTAGCTAGCTAACATTAGTGAAACATGATTTTTGAATTTGCTTCAGGCTTTACAAATAAGGTAAACTTGCTTGACGATGCCTCTGCCACATGCAGGTGAACCGAATTAAGCCTCTGCACATTTAACTTGCTTGCTATTAAGTATGTTCTGTGTAGCCAGTGCTAGCACCCAAAGTTGTATAGACTAATTTCTGTAAATCTTTTAAAAAATATCTGTCTGTTGGTCATGTGTGGCACAGTGCCAGCTGATAATTAAAAAAAAAAAAAATTAATAAAAATATTTACCTTCTCTGCACTGCTCAATTTTAGCATATGCATCTGCATTGTAAGCATTTTTTTATTATTTCTTATTTTTTAAGGGAACATCTGCTCATCTATTTTTAGATATAAACAAGAGAATGTTTTGTTTTATAAATATATAGACATTGCTACAATTTTACTGTCGCTGTTATTTGCATGGTGGGATTAGATGAGAATAAACAACACTCTTGGTAATAATGGATAAAGAAATCCAAACAGCACTGAATTATCTTGCATTATTATTGGATTTCCTTGCGAAAGCTGCTTTCGTCCTGCTTGTGGCCGCAGCGTCACAGCAGCAGGACACCCCCCCCCCCCCCCCCCAGGAGGCACCCACCGGGCCCGGGGTCCTCCGGCACCAACATGCCCCCCCCCCCTCCCCCCCACCCCCGCTGCGCTGCGCTAGGTACATAAATTACCTGGATGCGACGCTGAGAGTGACTTATCGCGTGCAATTTGCCTGGCGCACCTGATGTTCCTCAATGCTTCGCAGCCGGTTGATGGATCTTTCACCTTTGTTACGAACAAAAACCTCTTTGTCCTCAGAATGTGTGCCAAAATACCCAAACTATGGAGCACCTGCGACCAATCCTAAAGGAACAGGGTGTGCCCTGGCACAAGAATTGTGTGTGTGGAGATAACCACAGACAAAAGGAGGAGGCAGCAGTGCCAACCGAATGGCAGCGAATACTGTGGACTCACCCTGCCTATATGCCCAGAGGTAACCAACTCTGTACTGGAGATCTGCCATCCTGTAGCTTTTCATTTCAACCCTAATTTGACACACCTTACTCTCCTAATTAGCTACTCAACTAGATCTCTAGCTGTGGAATGAAGTGTGCTGTGTTAGGTTTGGAGCATATCACACCCATGCCTTGGGTGAGGGTTTGTCAACTACCAGTCCTTGTGAAATTGCGGCAGATGAAAAAATTTCCTACAGGATGGTAGATCTCGAAGAATGGCGTTGGTTACCATTGTTCTACTCCATGTCGTCGGCACATTGGTAATTTTTAGCAAATGATCTCAGGATGAAACTGAGTGCTTCCAAAAAAAGAGGTTAAAGGAGAAGATTCTGACAGGGATGATCGTCTAACGCTCTCTCAAAGAGGAGATTCAACGTCGTGGAAATGCAGTTCAACAAACACGCACATTTGAAAAAAAAAAAAAACATCAATGGAACCCCCCCCCCCCCACTTCTACAAGTAACAGAGAAAGCATGTCCCAGGCCTCTAGATCGCTTGTCTTCCTCTATTTTTTCATGAGATCATTAGGGTTCAATAAATCTCAAATTAATTCTCCCCCAACTACCATTGCCGTGATTGATAAGTGTCCTTGGAAGTCAGACTGTAGGACAAGCCGGAACGCCAGGTCCTTGTCACTGTCAATCATCTCTCCCCTACAGCTGTCCCCCGCCTCACTTCATTTAACACCAGCAGTGTGTCACTTCTAATATAGACCAGGAAAAACAATTAAGTCGTGAGGGGAGTTAAGGAGAGAGCTCATCTCTTTCTCCATCCCGGCTAACAAATGTACTAATTTATAAAAGGAAAAAAAAAAAGATTACTGCGTACCACTTTATATTTCTGTCATATTAGCACAAAATGGCCGCGGGGCATTCGAGACCTAGCCGGTATGTCCTTCAGAAGCAGGTTGGTTCCATATTATGGTTCTACTCAAGGCTATTAATAAAACATTGTGTTGAGGATCTGGGAAAGACATCACAACCGCGATGTCAATAAAGCTTTCGTTCGCATGTTGAGAGTAATTGTAAGGCTGTAGAAATATATTTTATTTTGTTCCCTTGTTTTTGGTATGTGCAGAGGTATAGCACAAAATTCTGGGCCCTGCGCCAATGTAGCCTTTGTGGGCTCCCTTAAAAAAAGCAAAGTTTTTAGTCCAGGCCTGTTGAACCCCCCCCCCCCCCCCCTTTGGGGACCTGAGTAGTCAGCTTTACTATTCCACTAACTGTGACACCCTGCAGGCAAGGGCAAGAGAAGTGGATTCCTCACTGTCCAATGTTATTTCATTGTCTGGGCTCTTGCTTATATTGATATGGGATGATACTGTACTTTCAGGCCGCTTTTTTATTTAAAAAATATTCAAATAACCAGACAGCTACTGTAGTAGGCTAATGATATTTTGCGTTACAAAACGCACAGAATATTTAATTATGATAATTCACTAATTTACATTATTTAGCAAGCCAGCAATTTAGATGATCCAGTTAGCAGCTGACCACAGGGAACTTTCTGAACAGATGCTTGATGATTCAACTACAGTGGACGGAGTGCAGGCCAACCATTAAAAAAAATTTTTTTTTTAAAACTCACAGAATGATTGGCACAATCATAAAGATGCTCATTTACCTTATATGGTTCGTAGGAATCGTTTTTTTTTTTTTTATGTACCAACTTTTCCTGCAAAATATGTCAAAGTAGGGGTGTTATTCATGGCAGTTGGAAAAAGGGTTGAGAAGGGGGTGTGTGCAATGCTGAGAAATCCAATATGGCTGACCGTGTAAATGTGTGGCGTTGAATGGTAAAGAGAATATGCATGCAAAACTCCAGACTTTCATGATGATATCAGTGAATATCAGTGATACCACCTAGGTACAGCCCATGAGCTAGACTGCATGATGGTACAGTATGATCAGGTTTGGTGATAAACAATGTGCACTTCATAGTATTTTTTTTGTTGTCTTCTTTGAGAAAGAGATATTCTGAAAATATTCGGAACTTTCAGTGAACTGCATCCTAATTCTGTCCTTACATTTACTGTAAGTCTCATGAATGAGGCAGTACCTTGACTGGTCATACAGGTCACCAAAGTCATGTTTTAGCCCATAGTTATTGACCTAGGGTACCAAACAGAAAATTCTAAGTTTGAATGAACAAAAAAGTTATTTAAAAATGTTGTGAAATCTAAAAGTGAATTTAATTTGTTCACATTTGTACTACAAACCAGCAATAAAAACAGATTGAGATTTGAGTTCACTTGAGGCCACACACATGTAAATGTTTATTCATGTACAGTTTAATATATAGCAATGCATAAATTGCTGTGGAGAATTAGTGATGTGTTTGTGTCATTTTTACATAAAACAAAAATAAGAAAACAGTGTGGGAGCCTGTTGTCAAATTATTTGGCATTTGGATTGACAATCGACCCTAACCATCTCATATTGATCTATTTGGTTAAGTACGGATAGCAAATTATTGATAACTTTTAATGATTTTGAGACATTTAGTCCATACATAGCTAAAATGGTTTACATGCTTTGCTTTTTTAAGTGTGAACTCATTGACATTGCCATAATATCTTCCTGTCAAACAAGATTTCTTTAGACACGCTGTGACTCTCTTGATTTTGACTACACTACAAATTATACTCCAAATTGACATGTAGCTGAAAATCATGAAAGCATCTGTTATATATAAAAAGCAAACTTTAAAGGCAACAGTAAATATGCAAAGATATACTGTATTGTAAATCCTGATCACCAGAGAGCACTTTCTTCACTCTTCTGTTATTGTGTAGCAATATGCTAATTATCACTAAGTCGATGATGAATGGCTCTACCTTCCCTATAAGACTGTGCGTAAAAAGGACATATTAAGCGACCTCTTTCTGTCGCCATTGCGGTTGTGTGTCCTTCTCTGTAATACAATAGCGTCATGTTAGTGGCAATAAAATGGGGCAAAATAGAATCAACGGTGTCTTAACAAGGCATTAGAGAGTCCGCTGGGACTGTTCACATAGAAGTCCATTACTTAGCCACTGGGTCGTATTTCCTTGAGTCCAGATGGCTCTCACTTTTATGCGTCACCTGACACCATTGCCACTCAGCGCGCTAAGCCAGCGCGATGCTTTTTAACTTCGACTAAGCTGAAAAAAGCATCTAAAAAGTCTTGGAATTGATGACAGATACCGAGCATAGATCCCTGTGAGCAGTGCTTAACAGTAGCCTCTCTACCGTGTTGCTTCTAGACGAGGTCCTTTGAGTGATTAGCGCTAGCAGAGTCATTGTTGATGTTTTCATCGACTTCTCATTTAATGCCTTTCTAAGATGGCTTGAAAATGTTCTCCCCAAAAAAAAAAAAAAAAAAAAAAAAAAAAAAAAAAAAAACCTGGAGTTCCCAGTGTTATTTTTCACTCTGATAATGCAAAATGTATGATTAATTACACTCTTATTTGGATGTTCTGGGAAAATACCATTTCTCATTTCAAGGAAATTAAATTCACCTGCCATTTTAGATTCACTGTCTTGCTACTTGAGATCTATTCTCATATCTACAATATTACACCATATTATATCCAAGTTCACTTATTACACTGTGAGTGCGTATAATTAGTCTGGGCAGTATGATATCAATGTAGATATCCCTCTGCGATTTTATTGACAAGCTTGCAAAATTATATTTTTCTCATGAAAGTGGGACATCATGAATTGTAATAAAACGTAATATAATCAAAACCAATATTAGAGCGCCCCTCAAATCTCTAAAAGAATTGATATCAATTTGGGCAATCTACTGATATGACAATTCCAAACCGTATGCAGTAGATCACCTGATCCATATTCAGCAGTTTCATGTGCCATTGTGCCGCACAACGTGTGCCTGCATGTTGAGTCTTATCACAGATTCCCTGGTGATAGAGTCATTGTTAGGAGTTTTCATCGTGTTTGTTTTGCACATGTCATTCAGCGCACAACACCAAATCTGTCATGGCAGACAGATGTCACAACTATTGTCGAAGGGAGAACGAGCCTTTTTATGAAATGGCTTGCATGATTTTGTTGTGTTAATCTTTTTCTCTTTTCTGTTTTTTTTATTTTATTTTTTTACTACTACTACTATTACAAAACATTTGATAGTGAAACCTGTCTAAGGCAGTTGCCCAGAGGGTAATGGAAAATGGCCATCACGTGCAGGTGACCACCATACAAAGCTTCACTGAATTTGTGTATGCAGCCGACACCCATTCCCCCAGCAGTTTTCCCAAGTGCTTTTGCCCCCCACAAACTTTTCTAATCGCTAAGATTTTGTGGCCCTGTGTCAGCGTAACTGGCTTGCCAGCTGCATTTTGCCAATTGACTGGATTCAAAGACCAGGCGGATCTGGGATAAAACTCATACTTCTGTATCTATATACTACTGTTAAAGCTGGAACAATTCTGCTAAAACTGTGGACACTATAGTCATAGCAAAACTGCCGTTGTACTGTACATAATGTTGTTTGAGCCCTATGATGACTTTAGAATGTATTATTACTCTATTAAATATATATTTTTTCACATGTTCACCCCAGTTGTTTTTCCATGCAGGGGAGTTTTTTTTTCTTCTTTCTTTCTTTTAAATCTAGGTGGGCTGCTTAGGCTAAATATAACTGAAAGAACCCTACATTTTTGAATGCTGGTGGGTTGTTTCACCCACCCCACTTTCAGAATACAATGGAATTTCTTTTACAGGCTACAGCTTCTGTACTTTAAAATTTCGAGCACATGTGTCCAACACGGCTTCTTAAAATATGCGGAGATAGTTTATTCGTTTTGGCTGCCGTAGCCTTGAGGTTTTAAAGCCCATTCGGATTATTCTGCCACGGTTTAACACAGCAAAAGGAGCAAAGCCCACAATTGGGAAAATGTCAAATTTGTCTCCAGCAATGCGGACATGACCCTTAGTAGCCCTCAGTAATTCATCCGTGGTGCATGCCTTGCATGCAAAAGAGGTTGAACATTGTCCTTCAGAAGATCCCAGGGAGCTGGCTTTGATTATTAAAATTCTATATTTTGTTTCAGCCTGAAGAAACAATAGTTGTCTTTCTTTAACGTAAGACAGTTAATTACTTTCATTAATTAACATGGTCCTCTGTGATTTCACTCACATGAAGCATTGGGTCTCCATCTGAACGTTTCATGTCAAATTTAACGTGCTCTCAACCCATGCCATAACAAATCTATGGCTTTCCTCTGATCCATGTGTTGGGGCTAAATATTTATCTAGGTTTCTATGGTTGTACAGTGTGGTACTGTATTAGTACTAAATTTATTCTTGTAATAGAGAACATCTTAGTTCATGAGAAATGAATACATTCTAGCAAATATGAGTGAGTCCATGCTTTTTGCTTTTTGATGTTTGCACAATCAGCCACTGCCCCAAAATACAAAAGCCAAAAAAGACAATTTAAGGTAGAGATATTTTTGAGTACCTTCAGTGCAAAAGCAAGCAGAGTTGAAATATAGAATTCACTTTGAAGAAATCTGGCAGAATCTCTTTTTATTTAAATTTTATATTCAGTGGCCAGTTTTGGCCTAGTGAGAAATTACCATTCGGTTGATTTGGTTTTTCAGCATTTTATCAAATAGTGGAACCAGCTGCCATGTGTAGGTTTATATCTACACGCAAAACACAAAATGGTCCATACAAATTTATTTTAAGACCCGCAACATATGTTAATATCTTTTTCCGTTGTTGGCAAAACCTCTACTGGAAGTCTATTTGATTTTCTCTTTCTGTGTGTCACAAATGAACACTTACCAGGTCTGTGCTTGCTGTTAAACAGTACGGGTGCAGCTCATATTTGGAAAGAGACCTGGGCATCTGCATGGTGAATCTGCTGCCACCGCGGATCATAGCATCAGCCAGGGCTGAATATGACATCCACTGATAATAACTGTGTTATGTGTTCTGGCATGAAGATAACTCATGAACGTCTGATGGATTTTATGGCAGTGTGAAACTGTTTTTGTTTATTGAAAATGTGCACTAAAACAGTAAGTAATTTTGCTTTGTAAAGCCGTTTGATTTATCCGCAAACTACTCATGATGGCACAGTACAGGAGGCCGACAGACAGACAGACGGATGAACGGACAGGCAGACAGACGGGCGGACAGACAGATGGAAATAAAAAGCAACACCAAAGAGCGACCTCCCAGCAAAGTTCTCGGCAGACTGTTCCTGATGAAACTCATAAGGCACTAGATTGATATTTTCAGCCAACTGATTCAGAGTTGCTCATTCGTTTTGCCTTGAATCTCGATCCAGCGCACAGACCTCACGGTCAAGAAATATGCATTTTCACCCGCCTAGTTTCTCTTTCCTTTCACTCAGACCTAAGTGTGGGCATCGCCCCTTCTTTCTCAGTCAAAACAATAGGAAACTGGGCCTGCTGAGTTTTTTTTTTTTATACACGACTGTCAGCATGCTGAGATGTTAATTGCTTTATTAACTCAGGGATCACTCCAGTGTGGAAACACCTGCTTTCAATATTCTTTGTATTCCTAAAGCATTTCCTTTTTGTAATTAAATAAATAAATTAATAAATAAACAAATATAAATATATATATATATATATATATATATATATATATATATATTTACATTATTCTAAACATAATCCACAAGCATTAGCTTTTTTAACTTTTAAGCTCAGGCTCTAGTAAGCGAATGTCCACACATGTTGCAAGGGGGGAAAACGGAAGGGCGGAAGGTGTTGTTGGAGCATCTGTTGCTTAGCAACTCACTAGAAAGCCTAAAGGTGCTTCAGGATAATAACAGCATTAACCAATAAACAGCTTTGATTTACATGTTGCTTTTGAAAATGAATTTAGCTTCTTTTTCCACTTTTTTCGGTTTTTGGAAGAGCCTGCTCTTTGACAATATACTGCAGCACACAAGTGGCTGTAAGGACAGGACTGGAAAAGGAAACTGATCTGTCAATTGATGTTCATTACTCAAGTGATTAATTATTTGATTTTTAATCAAGAGTAAGAAGCCATTACAAGCAATTATTGATTAAAAAGTAAAGCTTATTTTCAGCTCATGAGCTTCTGCTACTGCACATCCGTCTCTGTAGGATGGCATTTCTGTTGAGTATCAGTGAGTTTTCAATAAGCCAACCCCCCCTCCCCCACCCCAGCACTCACAGAACAACAGAGGGCTGCGTCCCCGAGCTTTGAATTTGATGTTTATTTTGTGCTTCAACGAAACAGACATGTACAAGCTTGTACCATTAAAGGGCAGTTGTGCTGATTAGAATACTGCCTGTTATTAAATCATTAATTCTTTAGAGCACTAGAGAATTAGGAGGACACACAGTAATCGGATGACGCAGTCTAAACTAGGTCATATACAACCCACATTTTACAGCACATTAAACACTTCGGTTTGAGTCACAGCATGCTGATAAAATGGACTCCGTGCATGAAATATTGCTGCAGATGTTTTGGGCTGTGCTACTCTCAAGCAGTGATTAGGATTTCTCCCTCCGTGACTACAACATTTCAGTTGTGAATCTGTGAAGGACAACGTATACACATAGAGCACACATGCATCCATGAATGTGGTCTAGAAATGATTTTGCAGTGCAGAAACTGAGAAGAAACACCTGATGGATTAAATAAATTTGAAGCCATATTTCAGAAATATAGTCCAGGCTGTCTGCAATCCATCTGCTTTGAATTCCTCTTAAACGAATAACCTGAAGATTATTCATACGGATACATAAATCAACATACAGTACATGCCTAATCAGACAGCATGTATGGAAATAAGAAATGTGTCTCTAAATTCCACGGATGTACCACTTACAATTAATGAAAGAGATCTGCATTGCAACATAAAGACTAGCATTCATGTTCCAACAGACAATCACTTTCAAAAACGTCGTGTAAACAGTCGTGACTTAGACATCGCAAGCTTCCGTTCTAAGCCAGGTTCAGTCTGACCTACAGATGAAATGCTGTCTGCTTCTTACTTAAAGCTTTTTTTGACTTCCCCGAGTCCCTGCGCACCGCCCTCTCTAATGAAGAGAGACAGTTTGACAGACCGGGGAGATGGCGGGACTCCCACACCCAAGGCATCATTTCCAGTCTAATTTTAGATGCCTACCCAGCTGTCGCCGCGAGTGGAGCCGGTGCGGCGGTTGGTCGATGCCCTGGGTCACGTCGGGTAAGAGTCTGAGCACCTGAACGCAGCAACGAATGCGCTAAATTTAAATGCGTTAAACGCGATGCTCCAAATCCCTTCACCGATACAGTTCAGGGTATCCTGGCTTCCTCCAGCATTCGACAAAATAAAAAAATACAAAAATTCTTCAGGCTCTGGGACGAAGGCCATCTATCAAAATTCCGCAATTGTATTTAATAAAACAAACATTAAGCAGTCATTATGCGACACATACACCATGATGTATGAGAACACATTTAAATAGAGAATGTGCTATGATAAAATGACGTCCACTTATTTGTGTGTGTATGCTGCTCTCCACTGGTGAGCAAGTAGAATGACACGCATGGGCTGTGAAGTTATTTTACTCACATACGGAAGCCGTGTGGGACTGCAGACCCAGCTGACTGTAGTGTCCACATCGTCATTCAAGGCAGTTTCAATTTAAAACAAGTATTCAACTTT
Source organism: Anguilla anguilla (assembly GCF_013347855.1). Classification (NCBI taxonomy): domain Eukaryota; kingdom Metazoa; phylum Chordata; class Actinopteri; order Anguilliformes; family Anguillidae; genus Anguilla; species Anguilla anguilla. The sequence goes on from NC_049214.1 coordinate 27,127,777, forward strand.
AAATAAGCACTCGGCTCTTGTGCCGTAGGGTAAAACGTGTCTCACGGTCAAGAGAGATGGTAGGAATTCAGTAGAACTGATATATATGGTTTTTTTTTCTTCCAGCAGCTGGTGTTATAGTGACTAAATATTTAGTGAAATAAGGACTTTGACCAAACAAAAAAGTAAATAATAAACATTTACAAAGTGTTCAGACTTGATTAATTCCAACTTGCACTCACTGCAAACCATGTAACTCACTGACAGCAATAACTCACAGTTATACAAACTAGTCCCTATACCCTAGTCCCGCACAGGCTGGCTTTTATACTCTTCAGCCTCCCGCTAAAGTGTAGGGACGAATCACATTCAAATTCCCACAGGGCAATTAGTTAAACAATTTACAGAAACTACATATACATGCAATGAAAATACATTTGTACAAAACCGGAATATTTTCAAATTTCAAGAGTATGTACACCAAGCATAGATCGCCAGTACAACATTACTAAATACACAAATAACACAGTAGCTACGTTTACCCACCCCCTCACTAAACACAATAGGTGAGCTTATTCCTTTAACAATGCGCGTGCCCTGGCGCGCCGTTGTCTAATGTCGAGAGGGAAACCAGATGCGGGGACGAATCAACAGTTGAGAGTGTGTAATGGATGAAAAGCAGTTAACATTTAAACAACGTTTATACAGTTCTCTCAGCTGATCCATGGCATGCGAATTAATTGTGCACTTATTAATTCACATATCCATGCAACCGCCAAAATATACAGTTACATTTATGAGAGTTCGTGAAAGTTTATTTTAAGGTGGGAAATTGTCCGGGAGTGAAAAATGCTGAAATGGCAGGTTTTAGCGCTTCAATGCTTAAAGGCGCGCTCATGACAATATGCCCTTCAGCACATAAAGGCGCGCTCGTGATAATATGCGGCCACATCTTGGAACAGTTTTCACGTTTTATTGCTTCAAAAATGAAACTATTGGGATCCTTTAAATTTAGAATGAATCCTTTTAATCTGCAATTTGCTCTATACTGTTGTACAATGTTACACTGTCAAAGTGAAAAAGTGATGTCTTGATTGCATTAGTATTCAACCCCTTTGCTACAGCAAACATTAAGTTTAGGTGCAGATAAAGTGTTACAGAAGTAAATCGAATGCCCTCTGTTTACATGCAATAATAGTCATTCGCATAATTTCAGGAAAGTAAAAGAAATTAAATGCACCGCTCCCGGTAAGGCCCCTCATCCCAGTGTGTACATTTCAAGCAAAGACTCCATGAAGACGAAGGAACTTTCTGAAGCAAGGCAGGGATAAAGCTGTAGGAAGGCTCAGATCAATAGAAGGGTTTGAAAATGTCAAAGTCGCTGCAGATCCCTTTAAGCAATCTCAAATCCATCATTAAAAAGGGTGTAGGTTTATTGAACCACTCGGACTCTACGGAGGTTATGTCTGGGTTATCCTTCAGAACTGAGCAGTCGGGCAATATCCTGGACAGGCTGCGTGGGTCCCAGGACCCATTCGCTCTACAGCGGGGATCTGAAACTCAAATCTTCGAGGGCCTCAGCGTGTGCTGCTTTCATGTTTCACCTCCTAAGCTCTTCTACAAGTAACTTCAGACAAGTTAAAACAAGCACAAATTTCTTCCCACTTTCTTTCCATTTCCACTAAAATGGATCAAAATTCAGGTGAGCAATAACAGCAAAATATTATTTGTGGTGAAGTTAGTTTTTATTTATTGGCTGGACCGCAACAGCGGGGCCAGCCCTACAAACGCGCATGTCTGTGACTGAGTCACTGAGTAATGAAGTTACACCATTGGTCGGCCGAGTTATGAAGTTACACCATTGGTTGCCGGTCCAGCCATATACCAGGTTTTGACCTGGTCTTGTTTAGAAGTGCAGTAGTCTTACATTAGGAATTCTAAGTATCCCAGACTCTCTAATATGAAATAGATCACCAGTTTGCAATCCTCTAATGTGGCCCTTGGTGTTCTTGGCTGTCAAGATTAAGGGTCTAATTTGCTAAGACCTTTAAAAGCCTTTTCGCACTCGCAAAACCAGTAACATGACCAATGATTGGTCATGCATTGGCAATATTTGTTTTGCATCAATCATTGGTTGTTTTATTCATTTTGCATGTGATAAAAGGTTTTGCACACATGGTAAATGTGGCCCTACGTATTTTGGCCAGTAACACTGCCACAAATGATCTCCCTGTAGCATCTTCTTTTAGCAGTGTGCACCGCAAAATTCAAGGTCGTTTTTTCTCTCAGGTTATCCACCTCTCTGGCCAGCAGAAGCTCGGTTTATCAAGCTTGGCAACAGAATCTGGTTGTGTGTTTTCCACACACTCAGGACCACTAACACTCTTGCAGCGAGATTAATCTTTGCCACTCGCCACCTCAATCCATTCTGCCCAAAATTGGGGGCTCTGGCCTGGCAAGTCAGCTGATTGGGAATCTGTCTCCACATCGATTTTACCTGTTAGCTTCCAAGGTCGTGGCCTCAATGACAATTACCTGGCCTCTGTGTTTTAGCCCTGGCTCAGAGTACGCTGGGTCGTGCTGTCAGGTATTGGCATGGCTTTATGGTTCATCTGGGTTAAAGGTTGTGACACTGTGCTCTGGGCTCTGTCAGATCGCCAGTACTCTGGGCTGAAGAGAAAGGAAATCTGTAGGCCTACTTTTCACTTGTACCCCAGCCTTGAGTGAGAAAGGGCAAGATTGACAAAAGAGAGAGGCTGGTCTTTCTTACATGGGCCTTTGGCCTAAGGCAAATGAAGGATGGCTGAGTTCCTTTTTTGAAGATATTTGGCCTGCGATGGAACTGACAGCCAGTAGAGAGCAGCAGTGATACAGGGTTTACAGCATCGCTGGGAAAACGGCTGCAAATTACTCTGTAGAATACTGTAAGCCTCCTGTTGTTTCCCATCAGTCTTGTCACGGTTTGTTCAGTCATTTTAATTGGCTGTTACCAAACTGCATCTGCAATATGACTATCGTTCTGGGTCACATCAGGCTATACCTGGAAAGTGTTTCCGACTGAACGTATGCATACCATGCATATTTTGACATCAGAAGAGGTCAGGAAGAACAGCAGACATTTGAAATGGTTTCAGTTTTAAACACAGGCATCACCAGCATTACTGGCAGACAGCAGCTTGTTAACCAATTTAAGATTGAGGTTCAGAGATGAGCTCAGGACATCATTTGCTATTCCTCTCACCTTCCACACTCTCCTCTGAAATTCTTCCTTCGGGCTGGTGCTCTGGGACGCCCGTGGCCACAAAAAAACACGGATAAGAAGTGCTTTGTTTCAAGTGCCTCAGGTTTACTAAGCAGTACAACACAGTGTTTAATTAAAGCCTGCTGTTTGCAGTTACAAGCAGACAAGGTTTTTATTAGCATATATGGTTAGCGTATAGCAGTTCACAGTACTGTTTTTAATATAGTCTGTTGTTTCATCTCCACACTAACAGTGTTGCTAATGCTACAGTTATGCATTATGTATTTGCAGTAGTAACGTTCTGCTCGCACGCGGTTTGAGTCTCTGTCATCCTGCTTGGTAGTTCCGTCCTGATGACATTAGGCTCCGGTCAGGAAGTGCTGATGCGGCGGAATTCTGCCGAAGCCACAATTCTCCAGGTCACTGCACTGTCAGGTCCTGCGAGGGCTTGGTCTCTGTGCCAGAACGCATTTACCCTGCCCGGATTTCTTCAGTCCGGAATCTCACCGTCACCATCAATCTTGTTTATGCAAACAAATGTCTGTGTGTGGCTGCTGAAGTTTTACATTTTTGCATTTATTAATTACTGGTGTTAATTAAATGGACAGAGGTATATTCATGGTGTATTTATGTAATATCATTAACATTTTCTAATTTGTTAAAAAAAAAAAAAGACAAACAAGATACATGTGATAGTTATAGAGTCAAATATGATAGATTTTTCTCTCAGTACACTGCCCAGTACCCCTGTATGCTTATTCACACTGTTATAATCTGTAAATCAATGCAATCTGCAACAAAAATTAAGGAATGTCAAAATATGGGTAAATATATAAACGTAGCAAAAAAGTGAGCATATAATGTATTGTTGTTTAATGTACCCTGCTACAGATTAAAAGATAAGTATTGTAGCAAAGTGATTCACTTGTTATCTAATAGTGCCACTACACACTGAAATAATACTAATACTAATTGTACTACTACTACTACTACTAATAACAATAATAATAATCTGGTACAGTAACTGAAAGTGATAACCTGCCCCTGTTATTAAATTACAGACCATTATCCCTCCAGCCAACACACTCAAAACAAGAAACTGAAAACTCCAGAAGCACAAAGTAAAGAGAAGGACCTGTATAGTACAGTATATGAAAGACATCCCAAAGAGGAATTACACAAGGCACTACTGGAAAGTAGGACTGATATGCAAGTGCATACAATGATGAATTCAATTGAAACTGGCTGATCTATTAAAAAATGGCTCAGAGTAAGACTGGAGATATCAAATAATGTCTGACAATGCTGACATTGCATTTCTGAAACTTCACCAGTTGGATTGGATAAAATGTTCAAATTCTTTTTTTTCTCAGGTTCTTTCAAAATGGAAAAAAGATCAGGATCATTCTGTTCGAAATTCCATTTTGGTAATGTGATCCGACCTTTAATCATGAATATGTATGACAATCACATTTTTCAATATTTGAAGATAGCTCAGCTTGAAAATGGTAGGCTAGTCCTGATCCTAGTAGGAAGGTGTTTCTGATAAGCTTTTCAAAATGGGTAAACTTTTAAGATACTGAAGGTGGGCACATTAAGGAAAATATTAATTGTTTTAATGTGGTGTCATTAGAACAACCTTACCCTTAATGTCCAGTAATAACAAAGAACCGATCATTGACTTTCATAAACAGAGACTAGGTCACACCCCCAACAACATCAATGGGGTTGTCATGGAAACAGTCAGGAAGTTCAAATTCCTCTGCAGCTATATCAGTAAAAACTTAATATGGTTCCTCAACACCAGCACAATCATGAAAAGCACACCTACTTTCTGAGTTGGCTGAAGATGTTTGGTAAGCACACATGGGTCCTCACCAAATTCTACACTTGCACATTGCAGAACTAAACACTCTCTCTATAAATAAAGCCGATGACATTATCACGGGCATGAGCCACTCTGGCCACTCCACTTTCTCCCTTATACCTTCTGGCAGAGCCTACTGCAGCATCCTCACATGTTCAAATAGATTCAGAGACAGCTTTTACCCACAAGCCATATGACTGCGTGCCACTTATCTCCCCAACCCCCACCACCTCCTCTCCGATCCCCACTACACCTGCTCCCTAAACCCTGGAGTATCAGTGGATTGCACTTTATTCTTACTTGTGTGCGTGAATGCGTGCGTGCATGCGTATGTGCGTGTGTGTTTATATTGGGGGTTTTAATGAGAAAGCATTTCATTGTGTCAATACTCATCCATTTATGTACATACTGTATGAAAAATACAGTTGAACTGAAACTCTATGCCATCTCTTTTGTTTAAAATGGTAGGTTTCCTGTTGCTTGGAGCACCACAGTAAATAAAATGCAACTGAATTGCCTGTGTCTTTGTCCATAATCCTGAATGAAAGTTCAAAGCAGGACAGAGTGCAGATGACTATATCCATTTCTTAATTTTACACCAACTTTTGCTCTTTTTTCTTTCATGAGCCTAATCATGTGTGTGATCTGACAGTTTACTGATATACCGATGGTAGCGTTTGTGTCCCTATATGAAAAGTTTAACTTACATATAATCTTTTAAAAAATTACATTTCATTATATTTGGCACACACTTTTGTCCAAAGCAATGTACAATAAGTGCATGCTGAAGGTCATTGGAACAACTATAGAACACAGGTCAGACAAGGTACTAGACTTTACATTCATGGTAGTGGATAACTGAAACTTAATGAGTATTGTACCTTATCGGACCTGTGTTCTGTAGTTGTCCCAATGACCTTCAGTATGCACTTATTGTACATTGCTTTGGATAAAAGCGCCTGCCAAATTTAATGTAATGTCATGGCACAATTTTCATAAGGTATCAGTTATCCATTACCATGAATATCAAGTCTAGTTCAAACAATATGCACTGGCTAAGTTGAGTCGTAAAGTGAGGCATGATTACAAGAGATAATGATAATGCGCTACAACATCAAGATAAAGATACAAGTGCGACACGAAAGTGCTACAAGATTAAGATATAAATGAAGGTGTAGTGTTAGAGTTAGTCAAGGTACAGTCATTGCAGAAATGTGTCTTCAGACCACGGCAGAAAATAGGCAGTGACTGAGCGGTTCGTTGAGGTGTGAGGAGTTTGCTCCACCACTGTGGAGCTAGTGTGGCGAAGCTCCGCGGTCAGAACGAGCGAGAACCATTCACCCGGCTGGCAGGGAGTGCAAGTCGCCCTGCTGCCGCAGAGCGGAGTGGTCATGTTGGCGTGTAGGACACATTATATCCTGTAAACAGGAAGGGGCTGTCCTATTGGCTGCAACCTAGGCCGGAGTCAAGACTTTACATTAGTGTATAGGGGTGCTTTACTAATCGTGACAGGGTAATCGATGGAAAAAAACAGCATACGCACCGTGCTCTGGGAATGGACTTGCCGGAATGAACTCCAACTGTGATGCCATTAACCCTCAAATTAAAATTTATGATGAAATTACATGCCAGCAATCAATACAACCTCACTGTAAAAAAATGCGGTATAGAAAATGAATGAATAGTTGGAATTTTGCCATCCCTTGTTTATATTTGCCCACAAAACATGTCTTAGGTTTGCCCAGTGTAAAATTCTTAGTTACTAGTGTGACTTTTGACAAGAATTAAGTATTTTAAGTCTTGTGAGCAGCCATTTGGTAAATACGTGAAATTACTGTATATGCAGCAACTATGGCTGAATTTGCTAAATACTATCAATATATATCCACCTTTAAATGTACAAACTGTGCACTTTTGGGACGACTGGATTTATAAAATTCCGCTGACCAGCCTTGCCTGCCAGCACACCTGCTTTGGACTGGACAGGTTCCCAAAAGTCCCCCTCCTCCCCCCCCCCCCCCCTCGCTGGGCAGTGTAAACTCAGCCCAGTGAACCCCTGCTACAGCAGTCATTCAGCTGTCAGCAGCTCATTGGCTGTCAGGGAGAATGGGCAGTGGTGCAGTGGAGTCCAGCGGTCCTGTAGAGGCTGACCGCAGCATCGAGAGAAAAGCATCAGCGAATAGCATCGCTTGTTACCGAGGCGACAGACTGAAAAGCTGTTTCGTACTACGTTCTCTAAGCTCCAGAACAATACAGCGAGAGAGAGGTTTTTTTTACCAGCTGTGCAAAAAAGAAAAGAAACTCTAAATGGGAAGGAAACCACGGAGATGCATGTATAACGAATGGACTGTAATTCTAGGCTGCACAACTAGATGGCAATAGTATGATGCATATTAGCCTTTGTTTTCCATATATTTCAGAAGCAACTGAATGTTTTCGAAGACATAATTCTTCCAACAAAGGCATAAAAACACCCCTTGCATTTAATGCGACATACTGACGGTCTAGAAAGGTGGGATTGAAGTGGCGTGTGTCATTCCTCCATTAATAACAGCCTTCTGGATGTTATATTAGAATTTACCACAGAACGCCATGATTTGTCCTGTGGCACCAGGCATGGTCCTGAGAGTTGGCAAAAACATTGCTGTCTATTTCAGCCACATTAAAGTCACATTTATAGCCTCTGAAAGCCTTAATTGCAAACATGGGATTCACTATCAGTTATTTCAAGTAATTTATGGTCAATATAATTTACTGAATTGCAGAATTGCACCATTTTTGTGATATTAGTTTTTGTGATGTATATTTATTATTATTATTATTATTATTATTATTATTATAAAATGAATGCATTACTTTCAATAAATCACCCATGTTCCAGTCAGCTAGATGTCCAGAAAAGGGCATGGCATACAGATTTAATTCAAAGAATATAATACACAAAATGTCATCTGAATCAAGCAGAACATAAGTGTGAGATAATTTTATTCACTTGGCATAATTGTGGAGTTGAGTCTAAATATACCTATGGCCAGTTAACGGCAGGATATACATTTTGTTCTGCAGCACAACCAATAAACAATAGTTTTACAATGGTGGTTTTACAATGTTCAATGCAAAATTAAACAAATAAACATTTAATATGCATAAGCTCCCTAGTATATGCTTGGTTTACTGTGACCAAAACATTGTATAAAGGAATGCATCTTGATTTTAGATTTTCAAGAAGAAATATTTTTATTATTATTATTATTAGTTTCAAATCAATTGAAACACACATGCTACACACAAATCATACCGTATGTTGATCATAATTGTGTTTGCTTTGGACATATAAATATTTTAAATGTGTGCACTTGGGTGTGAAAATTCATAGAGCATTTCAAAAGAAATTAATGTTGGCTGGAAAAATGATTTTTTAATGCGTTTAAAGGGGAAAATGCATAACTGAATACTAATGTATGGAGATGTTTCCTAAATCAATCACTTCTGCTCCTAATATGCCTATATTGCACATCAGTATAAATGTGAAAAGGCCTTGCCTGCATAAATCAGCAAATGAATGTGTGTAATCGTGCAATTTTCCTCTCTGTGGTAAAGTTCTTGATAAACAGTATTTGCCTGAAGACAACCAGGATGAAATGCTTCGCTGTTTCCTTCTCTAACCATTTCTAAATGCCGATTATCGCTGTTGTGATTTCAGCTTTTCTAATATTTTTTCGCGCTCGAGTGTAAGTTAACGAGGCGAAGGAGCGCCGCGTCGCGCACCTTAAGATGAAGACGTGCTCGTCCAGCCGCGCTCCTGCGCGACAGCCTCTTTTTGAGCTGCGGGTACAGCGTATGCACACGATGATGGATTGCGTTTATATAAGCCGGCACTTTCCGGGAATCTCATGTCGTGAAGGGCGCTCACCTTAAGGGCCGCCAAGCTGTAGCGCCCACCTGGGCGACGCACCAGACCCGTCTCCTGCTCGAACACTCGACACAAACGAGCTCGGGCGGAGAGGAAGGTAATTACTGAGCCAATTAAACCGGGGGATGATGAGGTGGCAGGCTGAAAAAATATTTGGGAATCTTTCCTGGATATGAGGGAGACCCCCTGCCCTTTCTGATAAGAGACATGGATTCTTTTTTACAATCACAGAGAGTCAGGACATGGATTTAATTCATCTTCTGAAAAAAATGCCAGTGTCCCCATCAAAGCACCGGATCATTGGAAAGAGACTTATTTTACGTTAAAGCTCACCTTTTTTGCATCGTTGATAATGAAGAGATATTGATAAGACATAACTGGGTTATTGTGATGGCACAATCCATAGCAGGTATGCACCTCTGACTTTCATCACAAATATCATCTGAACTTCCAGAGATTTCTGGGAGCCAGAAAAGCCGTTCGCCCCCCAGGCTGAGCTCTCGCGTTCAGATCTGATGGGCGGAGCCCCTGTCACGCACACAAGACAAACACTCTGACACACGCCCCGACGTACGCCCGCAATGTTGCTTTAACGTATTCATTGGCTCTGGATCGACTGCAGTGAAATCGGTGAGAAATCACGCGTCTCTCGCCTTTACGTTACGCTTCGACGGCACCCTCCTCTCTCTGCCCTTTTTTTTTTGTGTTCAGGACGTCCGTGGGAAATATTACCCGTCTCGTGGAATTGGAAATGAATTAGTTGCGCGCCATTGGTCCGATGTCCAACTTTTCCTTGTCAGTGTGTGCCGAGACCGAAGCCAATTCTGATATTTTAAAGGGAATTGTGACAAACGATGACTTAAATTAAATTATTTATTTTTTTTACATACCCTTAACTGAGCACATGCTCGGTGAACAGTACCTAGGCAGGAAGTCTGCCTCTTATCTCCAAATGCCAAATATCTTTTAACTGCCTCCGCCTACCCCCATCGTATTGGGCGCCAAGGTGAGACTGCGATTGATTTGCAGATATACATTTTCCCTAAAACTGCGAGGAATCAGCTGTCATGACTGCTGGCAGCTTTAACATATTTCTGATGTCAGTAATGATAGAAGCTCAGGGCCTCGCATTATAACACATATTCATATTACTGTAAATCCGTGCAGATATGTTTTTTTTTAAGCCTAGAATTTCATGTGAAAATGTATTCAAATTTTTCACAGGCTCCACACCATTATAACTACAGGGCGGCAGTGTAGTATAATGCGTAAGGAAGGCGTCTTGTAACCTAAAGGTCCCAGGTTCGATTCCCAGGTGGGACACTGCCGTTGTACCCTTGAGCAAGGTACTTAACCTGCATTGCATCAGTATATATACAGCTGTACAAATGGATGCAAGGTAAATGCTATGTTAAACTTGTGTAAGTTGCTCTGGATATGAGCATCTGCTAAATGCCTGTAATGTAATGTAACTAACTGTTCCTCAAGGCCGTATATATGTACTGGAGAGATTAAACATTTGTTTTCTGATGTCTGAGGTGGTGTAATATTAGACAAACAACAAGCGCATGAGTGGGACCTTGTAAACCTATCCGTGTTGTTGTTTTAAAAGTGATAACAACACATACATTATTTTGGCATAATTGACTGGGCTGTAGACATATATTTGAAGTACCATTATCCACTTGAAAAAAATGGCATGCAAATTGCTTTACAGGAATGAATCGCAATGTCATTATGGACAGGCTCAGAGGCAGATCTTGAGGGACTGCTGTGAACCACACCCAACAGATCGATTGAGTGGGGTCATGTCTGTCATACAGTCTGAAGCATGTTAAGGAGGACCGAATCTAAGTGAGGGGGGGGGGGGGGGAGGGGGTGCAGTGTTCAGTACACATTCAGATGGGTCCAGGTGATGGGCAGTAGTGTTGACCAGATGAAGACCAGGAAGATCAAGGGGAAGACTAATACTATATCTTGTGGTGTCTGGCAAAAGAAGCCATTGTAAAATAGCACCACAACTACAGAAAGAACTCAATGCAAGAGAAGTTCCAGTGAAACGGCAGCTACACTCTGCTGGTCTGATTGGATAAATGTCCAGTAATGTGGATAATTGTAATTAAAGCCAAAGGAGGCTATTTCAAGCAGTTATTTTTTAGTAAAACTAATCTTTTCGGATTATTGTAGGTAGAAATTGGGAAATAAAGTTGATAATTTGTTTTTTTATTTAATAAATGTGCAAATATTAACCGATTTCTTCTCTGCCTAAAGTTTTTTCTTGCAGTCCTTCAGTATTTGGACAGTGACCCAATTTTTGCTGTAAGTAGGCTTTAATTCCTACCCAGATCACCTAATATGGATGTAAATACCCTCAAATTAGAGCTGGAAGTCTGCATATTTAACCTCATATTCATTGTTTCATTCCTAATCCAATGTGCCGGAGTACAGAGCCTAAACAACAAAAATTGTGTCACTGTCCAAATGATTATGGACCCTACTGTATATAATACACACTGTAGCATTTAAATGATATATACTGTAAACTATTGTATTGTATGTGTTTTTATTGTATCTTTGTCTTTGTTTTTGATAATTATGCTTGCATTCCCTGTGTTGTAAAGCATCTATGAGTCTGTGAAAAGCGCTATATAAAATACATGTATTATTATTATTTTTTTTTTTTTTTAATTATTATTTTTATTATTATTAATAAATTGTATGGCACACACTGCCTTGAATAAAAAGTTGCTCCCCATTGCAAAAAAAAAAAAAAAAAGTTTTATTAAAATTTAAAAGTGAAAGTAGGTGAAATTTAAAACAAACATTCCAGGGACCGTGGATACACTAGCACTGCTGGGGGACCGCACGGAGAGAATGTTTTAGAGAGTGAGCAGATTTTGTCCATCCCGTTACTTGCTCACTGTTTAAGAACAAAATTACACTTTCAGCATTCTCTGGAACATATCAATATCGCTCACTGTTGAGATTGTAGCAGCCTTACCATCGATTTTTCCTCTATTTTCTATTCGCAAAAGCTCTTCACTCAAAGAAATGAACTAAAATATACTGGAGGGCATCACAATGTGGTGAAATAACAGATTAATGCAAACCTGTGGTTCATTAAAGGGGTTGTTCATCATGCAGCAGGTGAACATTAAAAAGGCGATGAATCAATGAATCCGATTATGCATGAGGGTGGATCAGTATGTTTAAAATTGGTAAGAGAAAGGAAAGAGCAAATAACAGCACAATAAACAGTAAACATTTTACCCCTTACAAAAGAAATGAGTGCATATCTGTACAGTACATATGAAAAGCCATACATATGCTACAAAACAACACTCTTAACAAAAATTACTAGGCAGAGATTGACTTAAAAGCAGCTTGCAAGGAAAGCATACAAAAGAAACTGAGCTCATCAGAACATATATGGTGTGGTCAAATAATGGAGCAATTCAAACGACACCGTAAAATGCTCAGTGCAAATTCAACTCTGAAAATGTACATATGAGTCCAATAGGACTAATACTGAACATTTTACGGTGTTGTGGCTCATTACACAGCAAGTTTTACAATTTGACTGAAATAATACTATTAATTGGGCATTATAGAGAACTGTTAAGACCTCGATCAACCTTTTCCATTTGAGTAACTGTTTTGATAAAAAAAATCTGCCTTTGTATCCGTCTCACAGGTAATTAAACTTATAATCGATTGCAAACTACAAATGCATGCTGCTTTACAATAGAATGTCTAACCTGCTATTCAACAGCTACATATGACCTCCACACACAGACCTCAGACTATCCGCTCTATGTAAAAACAGGATTTAATTTGGATGGGCGATAGCAGTGAAAGTTAGAACACTTTGATAGTTGGAGAGTCTTGCGCCTGGGCTAACCACGTGCACCAGGGTTTTAGAGATGCCTTTTAACCTGCAGCTGTTAACACGTCTTGGCGAATAACAGGAGAATTAAGTTCCCGCCAAGACAACGCATTTAACAAGTTGATGAGATCCCCAGTGTACAGCTGTTATTTAGATTGGTGCAAGTCTGGATGAGGAAACATAACCAAAGGGCAAATATCTTTCTTTTTTTTTTTAAGAACATTTTTTAGTTGGCTTTTAAAACTTCAGACAGTGCGGTGCCCACATTTTTCTAGAATGAAAAAAGTGACAACATCAATAGGGATAGAATAGTGTGCGTAGATGACAGAGATATTAATCCACAGATGAAAAGTCTTATTACGTAAATAAATGCTATACTTCTACGTGAGTTGTTACCAATTATAAGCTTTCTGCAAGTGAAATTTCCTCTCGTCTCCATTTTGCCAGAGAACAACACTCCTGCTTTCGAGTGCTCAGAAACAATAGACAATCCACTTTGAATTGCATGAAATGGAAATCCATGCTGAAAATTGTGTCGACTGCAGCAATATGTACCAATGAATTTCAATTTAAGCTCTTGCTCATATTCACTGAAAGAATATTAGCTCTGCAACAAGGTCTCCCTTAACTCCCTGCTGGCCCCTCACAATGAACAATTGTTTAAACAGTGTTGATTATTTAAACAGTGTTTACATATGTCTGTGATACATTTCTTGCCATATTGTTTCTTCTGCATGTCTACCCACGCTCTATTACATTGTAAATCGGCTATAAACTAAATATATTCTTAAAAAGTGAGCACTCATACTTGCATCATAACATGCTTCTGCTAGATACTCCATTCACTTCCTACAGCCATGCAATAAATGCCCAAAGCAATCATTTTTGAGTCTACTAAAATTGAAGACTACTGAGTCTTCAGTTTTACCTTATTATTTATTTCTGCTAAGAGGCATCTTGTATTGCTTACATTAAAACAAGTGAAATCTGTTACATGTAGTAATACAGTATTGCACAAAATCCCTACTCCTTACACAGTAGACACAATTACATAACACAGATTCAGCAGCTTATGGGTAACCCAACAAAGCCCATTCTTTTTCATTTTGAAAAATCGGTTCAGTACAATTTACAATTTACAATTTCTTGACAGTTCTGTCACTTCTGTTTATTGCTCAATGGCTCATTGCTTTCAGTGTGTAATAGCATGTAAAACTGAATTTATGGCAGAAATGGGGTCCGTGGGGGCCTTTGGTTTGTCGATGAAAGGAAAATACTACAAGTTCCGAGATGTTAAATCTGACCTAGTGCAAATCAAGCCCTGAATTACCTTCACTACGTGGCTGGCCTTGACATTTAGGTGCATCATGTTGCACTGAGGAGAGAAGAAGCCTCATACGTTTACTTTTCTGTGTTCCAGTAAATAAAATGCGGTAGCTCTGATAATTCCATGTTTACATGCCAGGGATGCACACAACAATGCCAAGGGATCCTCAAAATCCAATTACTGAAGTAAAATGTTTCAGGGCCTCGGGAACAATTCCTATTGATGGCGCGATCTCAGGAGAAATGCGCATTTCGAGTTAAAAACCCCACTGCTTATTTCCTTTCTCTCCCAACTATTGTTCCCTGTACAAATGTTGAAAAAAACTAGACTCGCAAACACGGAAATCGATACCAAACCGCGGGTGAATCACACAGGAGCGCAAGAAAATGAAGATTAGTCGAAACGGAACGGACGCTGCTCCCTCCGCATGTACGGCATCACGAAGCAGCACACGGGTTCCCCCGCCTCTGGAGGAGAGAAAATTGCTTCTGTTCAGGTGGATATTTGCACAAAACCGCATTAGAGGCCACGGGTAACTTTCTTTTGCACAGCGACATTCGAATCACGTGACGACGTGGTAATCAAGACCTCGGTGTTAGAGAGTTCTGCCTTCTGTTTTTCTCAAAATTGGGTTATTGACAAACTGCGTCACGGGGCTCTTTACTTGCTTTTATACGGGCCTGTGAAACAGCACGCAAAGGCTGTTTTCCCACTTCCTGCTGAACAGGAATTATGCGTCTTTATACAATGTAAAACCAAAGACGATTAGATTTACTGATGGTGTCATTGTTGAATTATTTTTTTTACATCAATACAGATCCTGATAAATCTCCTTAGATTCTTCCCATGTTTCCGTTGGGGGACGCAAAGCCAACTGCGTGCCACCCCCCTCCGAGGCTGCCAGCCTTAACGCTGGCAGGGGTCAGATTAGATCTGAAACCGGGGTGCTCGGTCTCGCACTACAACAACGACTGTTCTTTTTTTTTGTTTTGTTTTTTTGAATACTCAGCAGACCCCTAATTTTAACCAGCTGCTACAGGAACTGCAATGCACCACCAATGTACAGGAGCCAGGAAACAGCTCATTGAGGTTGTGATTTGATTATCTTTTGGCAAGATCTTAATGTTATGTTAAGTGACAGACAAATAAATGAGTAAAAGGATGTGGTGCTGGCACATCATTTTCACGGAATAGAGAGGAGTCACACAATGCATGTACAGGCTTTCACGGGTCTTCATTGTTTGGAGTAGACGATGTGCCCACCTACGTGAAGTATCGTGCTTGATACTTGACAGAAGAAATGACAGTGTGATCACTAGTCCCTTTACTCGCCATAGGAGGTTTGTGAATTTTAACAATTTTGTACAAACTGTCTAAAAGATTTTACAATACATAAAATGCCTGCTGTGCTGAAATTTTATATTACAAATTGTAAAACTCGTAAGAAAATAGTATAAAAAATACTGTATATTTAAAATAAAAGAAGGTTTTGGATCTGGTGCATCAAGTAATCTTTTATTCTTACATCAGTTCATTTGTTCCTTTAATTCTACTTCCAAGGATCAATACCCTCTAAAAGTAGATTGGCTCTTGGTGTAATTACTCTGAATGCTGCTAGTTGCTTAAAGCCAATTATGCTGCTTCTGCATGTTGATATAAAAAGCCCTTTCAAGGTTGGGTCTCCTGTATGTGTGTCCACAGCTCTACAGGAGGAATAGATGTGTTCTGATACATCAGTATATAAAGTCAAAAATAAATAAATAAAAATCAGATTAGATTGTACAGACAACAACATATTTTTAATATGTTTTTATCTAGGTGCTCAGGTTAGCATTGTGAATGACACATTGTTCTCAAATAACCTGCTTGGTTTAATTAACAGTAATCATAATGGAAAAGCTATTACAAAAGGTTAATGCATATCATTTTAAGGGCTTTATTGCTTTTGTTTAAATGCCACTTGGGGGTATATGTTTTCCTAACTGTCCATGAGTAACGGACTGAGATTTTTCAGGTTTGCATGCAACAAAATTTGAGTGAAGTAGAAGTCAAGAGCATAAAGGTTTCTCCATTAGAATGTTGACACTATCTGACTAACAGTTTAAGGGGTATGCATTCAGCATATGACTGCACACAAGTGTGATGTCATCACCTCAGTGGTGAAATGAATGATGAAAGAACTCTATTGTCATTGTGTGTTAAGCGGTGGGAGAATGCAAGATGGCTGATGTATGCTAATTTGTTGCAGTTTCCAACATTGAACGTCAACCTCAAGATCCCTTAATCTTAAAGGAAGACCTTGGTATCACTTCCAATTCCATTAATCCTATTGGTCGTAGTCAGGAGAGGAGGCCAATTAGGAGCGACATCCGCAAGCTGTTTTGTTAATGACAGGCCTGCATGTGGGCAGATTCAAGTGAGCGGGGTGAGTAGCAACCTTTGGTGATGTCATTGTATTTTTCCATGGCGATAATGCCGAGGGTCACTCACAATGTCCAATCATTGTGAGATCCATCGATGGTGAAAGCATTGACATGAAACTCACTGATTATTAAGTAAGCAGGAGGTAGGCGCAGACGTGCATTATGAATGCTGATGTCCTGATATTTGAAAAATAATCATAATTTTGGTGCTGCTGTAGCTGCAGTCACAGAGCTCTGTCTCCACAAGATAATCCCATATTTACAAGCAATATCTATTTACAGATGTTACACTGCCTTCATTTTGAATGTTATTATTTTGCAAAAAAACTGAGATATCAAATTACCTTATCCACCTGTACCTTCTGTCTGCTTTAATACAGCAATGAATGATAGTTTTCCTTCCTGCCAAATGAATAATTCTGCACTGAGGTGAGCTCTTGCACAAGAATTAATGATGAACAGGGTTCTCTCAGACCAGACATTCGGTAAACAACCTAATCTAACTTGTCCCTTGTGATGCCCGTGGCACTGAGAATTCCAGAAGGTGTTCCTGCAGTGCAATGTTAGAGAGAGAAGGTGCATCTTATCCTTCACCTTCTCAAGCGTGGAATCACAGCTGGAGCATGGACAGGTCAGTGCTGTGTCCCTGTACATGTAGGGCAGTCCGTGCCGAAATGGAAATGGCCGACAAACACCTCGGCCAATTAGGAAATAAAATGTCACGTTTGTGCCTTTGTGTCACAATGTAGCACCGTTAGCAGCTTTAAAATTAGAGCTTGTGCAACAAAAATATGTTACCTACAGTATACTTGTTATTAAGTATTCATATATTACACATTTTAAAATGCGACTTACACCGTATAAAGTAATTGAATTAATCAGGAGCTGACGTTTATTGATTTAAACCAAGACTGGTGCAAAAGGAAATGGTTCTAAACTATCAGGAGTATAAATGTACATAACCTTGGGGAGAGGGGAATTCTTAATAAAATTCTCTTTCCATTGGCTACCCGGAAACTCAATTTTCTCCGTTTTTATTATGCTGGCTCCTGTACTCGGCATGTGACCGCAGCCACAAGGGGAGATGAATATGATAAGAGAACTGTATATATTGATTACATTTCAAATGAATGCCATGCCCTTGGTATAGGGCTCCATCAAGTTTTTGACTTTGGAGAAGGGAGGTGAAGAATGTCTCACTGCACCCTCGGTCACTTTATTGACACCTCACCTCAGTTCTACATTATCAACTGTACTATGTAAATATACTTGATGGGTACAGAGAGAGAACTTAAGCATTTTTCAGATCAAAGAATGATCCAATTTCACAGCACAAAAGGCTAAAGAAAATCATTGTAGATTGCATTATGAATATACATTAGAACGCATAACCACTGAAAGTTACTGTACCGTTTAAATAAATAAATATATGACCAAACATATCTGGACACTCCTTGGTCTGGGGCTGTTTTTTGTGGTTTGTGCTAGGCCCCTTTGTTCCAGTGAAGGCAAATCTTAACGCTACAGCATACAATCACATTCTGTGATTAGACTATTCTGTGCCTCCCCAAAGGTTTGGGAAAGGCCCTTTCCTGTTTCAGCATGACAATGCCCTGGGCCGACAGCAAGGTCCACATAGAAATGGTTTTGTTGAGATTGGTGTGGAAGAACTTGACTGGTCTGCAGAGAGTCTTGACCTCAACCCCATCTAAAACCTGAGGGTTCAATTGGAAAGCTAACTGCAAGCTAAGCCTAATCGGCCAATCAGTGCCTGGCCTCCCTAATGCTCTTCTGGCTGAATGGAAGCAAATCCCTGCAGCAGTGCTCAAACATCTAGTATAAAGTCTTCCCAGCAGAGTGGAGGTTGTTATAGCAGCAAAGGGTGGACCAACTCCATATTATATATATATATATATATATATATATATATAATTTTGAATGTGATACACATGGATTATATATGTTCAAGTGCCACTCACAACACAGTCACAGCCTGTGGAGCAGAACTCATTACAAAAGGAAAGGTATCCATTGCAATCACATACCATGTTACCAGTTATCACCAGGGCCTCATCAGAAGTCCAATTTAGATCTCATTCTTGTCTGAGTTAATTGGTGTTGAAATGAATGGCTTCAAATTAATGAATCAGTGCCCGACTGACACATTCTTTGCGGGGTGGAAACGTGACAATATTGGCAAGGATTTCCTTAGGACTGCAGGCCCATTAGGCATTTTGGGAAGGCGCTGTGTTGACATGTGGCCCAAAAGCAGTGAACATACGGACGCTCGTCCAGGGTGTACAGAATAACTGGACCGGATCCAACTGAATGAAATCTACAAACAGAGGTGAAAATTCAAGAGCTTAAAAAAAGATCTTGTGCTTTACTAGTTAACACCTGCTGCCTAAGTTATGGCCAATGGACCTCGGCCACTGCAGACTGATTGCCACTTCTAAAAATGGAGAAGAAAAATTTAGCCTTCATGGAAAAATTACATGTTTTTAACTTCAGCTATAGAATTCTCAGATTCCTTAAGGGTCTTTATTCCTAAGTTTCCATTTCAACTTTTGTTTCTAGTTAGTGAATACAGGGATTGTGGTTATAATGCTTGAAGGCACTCCACTCAATGGCAGGGGACGACATTTGTCTCAATGCCTTCAATAAATAAAATATTACTGGGGGCAAAGGGTTACAAAACTTGTTAGTACAGGAGCAGAGTTTGGACACAAGACCACATTCCTAAAAACCCAGACCAAGACCAGACCCCCAAGACTAAGACCAGACCCCCAAGACTGAAATCCTGACCAAGACCAGGCACTGTTATCAATCCTAGGCAGAACGATTATGCAAAATGGAAAGGCTATGGGAAATCTGAGTGAACGAAGCAGGTTGACACGTAATCCACACTGTTCATACCATGAGGCCAGCAAGAGAATAGCCGAATGTCACGAAAAAGATAACAAAAGTTAGTTTGTTTCAGTGAAGCTGTCCAGCCTGGCAGTGCGTGATAAGATCCGAGCAAGTGACATCATTCTAGCTCACTCTGTCATCACTATTTCAACAGCATTTCGCTAGTATCCCGCCTCTAAACCGCAAACCCAATGCCGTAGTTTCCTGTTTCTTTCTCTTGGGACTGCTTGTTCAGGAGTGATGGATGAAGAGAGATGATTTTGGATGTTGAAAACTGCCCACTTCTGTACTGAGCTGTCCGCATGGCTAGAAATAATTAAAGATACTGGATGCAAGTAAGTCACTGCTCGCTACTCTGTGTGGTGAATTAAAGTCGAAAGGTGAATTTTAATGAATACAAACCAAAACGTTTAATTGAACGCTGACCACTACATTCCAGTTTCAAACATGGCCATATTCATTATCAACAGGGAATGCCAAAGTATGTGTGGCTTTAATTAACGAGCAATGCAAGAATGAGGGAACGCAATTAGCCTAAAAGCCTTCAGGTTAAAATGCTGGTGCGTGCAATGCGTCATAGCCACGGCTTTGAAGTGATCACTGAGCTTGTGGGTTGTTTGGCATCCGCGTAAACAGTGCATACCTCTGGGACTTGCTTCACCTTCCTGAGCAATATTTTTCCAATTCACACTAATTATCAAAAGTTGATCTATTTATTTCACACTTGAGAAAAGTTAAGAAGTCCTCTAAAATTTGACCAAGAATTAGCATATGGTTCAGCATATGGTAATTGTCTAGTAGTGTTAGCAATAACATTGAGCTTACTTTTCAGAAGTCGTACAAAAGGTTGCTGTTGAAGAGAGGATGGCGGACAAACACAGAATTGAATGCCCAGTGACAGAGCTGTGGGTATAAATCTATATGCTTTTCCTTGTCTTTTCAAAACACGCCTTTTGTCCCCAGGTCTTTTTTTTTTTTTTTTGTCTTTTAGGGCAGTGTACCTTCAACCCAGGGTTGGGACATCTGACCAATCACACTGAGGCAAAGCAGACATATTGCTTCTCTACGCTGACAAATGGCTTGTTCCACGTGTCACAGCTGTCTAGAAGAAGCTTAACTTGCCTGACACTTAGAAGACTCCTGCTATTTTTCTTTTGTATTTTTTCGCCTCTCAGAGATCAGAGAACCTTGGAAGAAACTGTCAGCGAACAAAAATTGCCAGTTATTCACCCTTGGAAATTCCACCGGAGTATATCGTCATTTGAGTGTCTGGATGTGTCTGGAAATGCAGCTATCAAAACTGCAGGTGACATCTCCAGAAATATTCACACCCTGGCATGTGCACATTAACATCCTCTAATTGAACTTTATTACAATTTATATATGATAACTTCATTGATTCACTCGCATTAACTTGTGCATACTGAGTACCAGTAGAAAGTAATAAGCCATCTATAAATTAGGAGCTGATGTCTATTTGGATAATAGAGTTGTTTGCCAGAGTGACAGTAGCAAGCATTCTGGAGATGTTTAATTAAATTAAAGGTTAAAGAAGGCCGATCATTAAACCTGAATTGCAGTCAATGCAAATACAGCCCATTTTGCATTGCCTTCTTTTTTAAAGGAACAATGAAGAGGTCTAAATCTTGTCAGGCATTTGCTGAATAACCACCATTAGTAGAAAAACAACTCCAAAACCGTGGGAAATTCCTGAAAATACTCTCTATTGGTAGTACCCCACCAAGCCCTAACTGGGCAGACAACATAACTGCCATCCAAATATGAATTCTGGAATTCAAATTTTAAATGGCCGACTATTTAGCTGTTTAAAATTTAATGGAGCAACTTCAGGGAAGGCAGGATAAAGCAAAGATTGACAGAGCGCAGTTGGTAGGGAGGTCGAACATTCTGCCTGCAGTGTAATCACAATGGGAGTTCCACACACAAACGTATAACAAAATTGGCATCTGGGCTTATTTTAACAGGTCATTTAATAAGGAAATATACAAAATCGGAGTAGATAGAGCTATTCAATCATTTCGAAAGTTCACTGATAGTTCAGCGATGTTACTTTTCTACTTTAGCGGACAAGGATACGAGCTGCTGGGGATTCGGATTCCAGAATGTGGTGCGTGTCTCCTTTTCACCGTAATCACAAAAAACACCCATTTGTAAAACTAAAGTGCTTTATACCACACTGTGTATAAGATCTTGGCAAAGGATACAAGGGACTGGTGGCCATCTTGGGGTTAATGAACAGGTGAATACGACTGGACCTTCAAAATCAGGAGATAACCTACAGCAGGAAAACAAAAATATAAATATAATCTCAGGAGGTGGATGTGTCAAACAATTATTCCAACTGCACTACTCTAATCATCTACTTTGATAAAGTAATGGCCACTAATAAACACAGATGATGACTGACAGTGTTTTCAAGCAGCACTCATGTTAAATTTAGTCCAATTATTTAGGACTTGCAAAAGTATAATGAAATGTTGAACGTGGGGTGTTAGTTTTGGTGAAACACTTTCTAAATGAGAGCAGTCATATGGTTAATCTTGTACAGAAATAGTTAAAGAAATGAAAATGAACAATAATTAAATAGTCTGCCGTAGAGGTATCCTATATACAGTATACATATATATATATATATATATATATATATATATATATATATATATATATATATATATATATATATATATATATTATTTTTTTTAATGAAATAAGTGGTGAATATTTTGTTCACAGTTCAAATGAAATTTCAAGGTCCTAAACTCTGATTATATTTGATCAGTCTTCTTGCTCCAAACTTTTCCTCTGATGTTCATTTTTAAGTGAAAGTCTGTTGCCATCTTGTTTGCGTAATTTGCAGATCGTATAAATAATTCATATGCATGAATTAATCAATTAAATCAGCCTATATGCACTGTACCAGGTAGACTCTGTTGCACTCAAACACCCTGAAATTTGAGTATGTCCCATTTTACATTCCGTCCATGTTCAGACAGACATCACAACAACCCACTGAATTGTATAATTAGTCTCTTGACTCTTCTGTTTGAGTGCCTACATAGACCCCCGGAGGATAACAATTAAAATTCAAGTTTAAAACACAGTGGGTAATGTGATGAAGACAAACTGGTGGCTTTACATGTAACCAATCCTATTTGAAAAGAGGCAATTGTAAAGTTTTTTCTTACAGAATTGTACTGGAATAGCCAGTTTTCAATAAAACGAGAAGCAGAATTAATCTCCACACAGAATCACCCTTATTTGACTCCTATATCCAATAAGCTTACCAAGTGTTCCTTTTGTTGTTGAAAATGTTAATGTGTGAAATACAAACTGCAAACTGCACACGCAGAAAACAGTAATATTTTTTGTTTGGAGCTTTGAATAAAAGGAGACTCATAACACCATTTTATTTATCATAGTGAATCTAGAATAAAGTGGTCTATTATAACTTTTTCAGTTGCCTTATTTATTGTAAATGTGTCAGTGAAAGCAAAAAAAATAAAATTGAATATGTTGTTAAATTGAATATGTTAAACTTAGCTAACCAGCTCATTATTTTATTTAATGGATCGTAAGCAAGAATTACATATTTGTATTTACAGTTTGGATTTAACAATGTGTCTCATGCAGAATGTAAGAAAAGTAATCACATTTAAATAAATAAAAACTATTTTCTGACGAGATCTGGTGACAAATGAAATCCTCAGACTATTAGGCACAGGCATTGTCTATAACACTGCAGCAGAAACCACTGCTCAGTAAATGATTTTCATACACCTCACATTCAAATTTCAAATCTCTTTTTATTATTATTATTATTATTATTAGGCAGAAATGCTTTTTAAATGACACATTTGGTATCTTCCCCCAAACACAAAAGGAAATAATTCAATATATTAGGACTATTTCAGCTTGTTCACATACTCAGTAAGTAACCCAAAAGTCAATAATATTGATCTGTTTGTGCTTTGAGTTCTCTCTGAAGGAAATAATCAGACAGAAGTGAAACGAGCAAAAATATATTGACACTGGGAAAAATTTGATATGGTGGTTTACCATTATGGGTTATTTACTTTACTGTTTAGGAATAACTGATTAACTTAGCGGACAGGCTGAATTTGCAGCACCTCAGTTACAGAAAACATCACTTTCCTAACATTTGCAACCTATGAAGCTTGATTCTACACACATACATGCATACATACATACACACATAATGTGTATCATATATTATTGACCAGTGTACAAAGGTCCCTATGCAATATCTTGACAGTAAAGAGAATTTTTTGCTAAGCAAGTAGCTTTGCTATCCAGGTTCATGTAGGAAATAATTTATTAATATATTAATATAGCTTGTTTGGCATGCAGATTAATAATCACAATTTTATGTCAGTATGTCAATTATCTGAAGGATGGTCTGAGTTAAAGCTGTTATTTTGCATGTGTGTGTGTGTGTGTGTGTGTGTGTGCCTGTGTGTGTGTGCGTGTGTGTGTCTGTGTGTACACATACAAAGGCACCATGCATGGAGCACTGCAATATTTTTGAAGCAGAAGAAAAAAATCACAAAATGGACAAACTGTTTTTTATTCCATATAGATGTACTGACTTCTCAACTTGAATAATTTCTATCCTAGGAGGGCAGTGTCTGAGACCCATCTGAGAAAACCGTTACAGCCCAGTTACTGGCAAGCAGCCAATCTCAAGGTCATCTGTGACATTCAGAATACACGACCAAACACAAGCAATACTGCCCTCATTATCCCAACAGTCCACATCGCGAAAGAGGATCGAGCCTCAAATCCGTGTGCATAATTACGCATGGAGGGACTGTGGGACGGAACGGGTTTCCAGTCGCTGGCCCGTGAGCCACTTCGGGTCCTCTGGCGCGGACGGGGAATCGGCACAAGGCCTCTGCAATACGACGGGAATCGATAAGTCAGTTAAAGGTGAAAGCGGGGCAGTGCGGGACACACATCTCCGGGGGGGGGGGGTGTGTGCACATCGGCGCTCCACCCCCAAGAGGCCCAGCCGTATCATTAATTATTTTAAGGTACAGCCTGCTCGAGGGTGCTCGATTGTGCCTAACAAGCACGTCCGCTTAATGGCCTGACGTGGACTGATGGGACTACAGGAAATACTAACAGGCATAGGAAATCACTGAGCCACGCAGCTCGTAAGGGGCTTGCTCTCATAACAGATCGTTCAGAGGAGTCGGGGTCCGTGACGCGTGACGATTAGCATGCTTATTTGCGCCGATATTGGCCAACGCTACGCTTCCAAGAGGCGGCAAGTCGAAGGCTTCAGAACACAGAACATGAATTTACCTGAAATCATTGGATAATTTTACAATAAGACGCCCCCCCCCCCCCCCCCAACCCCAACCCCCATGCCCTAATACCAGCCCCATTGATTTCGTATCTGTAAATTTTGCTGTTGACCTCTGATTTAAGAATGTTAAATTAATCATTGATCTGCAGTTATTACTCAAATAATGAAACTGTAAACCCATCAAAAAAATCTATATCTCCCGCTCTGCTGAGACGTTGGAAAAATTGAGGGATATGTGATTATTTTAGGGATGGGTTAATTGTATTCTGAAAATATTTTGCTGACTGTTCCCCAGATAAAATGCCAAAGAAAGCCCATCTTATCTGTCAGTGAATTAATACATACTATCATGCGGTTGTTAGCAGTATTGTATTGACTTTTGTGAAGAAAATAGCACAAAAGGCCTGTATTTCTTTTATGAGTTGATTCTTTACTAATTCTAACAACAGTTACTTTAACAATTTAGGAAAAGTTATGGAAGGAGGAGGGTATTGCATTTGTGGTGGTGGAATAATTCGCATTTTAAAGTCCCAATGGCGTTGGCTCTGGCCTTTCTAATGCTAACAATTCATTCATATTAAAGTTACATTTTTGAATGTACCGGCCAAAAAAAGAACATGTTGAAGAAAAAAAATTTCAATGTAAATATTTCAAAAAAGGTTTTGGTTTTGGCAGATACATTTCTAATTTCTATAACCTCTGTACTATATTTTTAAAATATCTCCCATTTAAAATGCAATTTTGTATTTCGTCTGAGCAGTAGGTCTCAGCTTAAATAATAAGAGGTCAGACAGAAATCAGGACAGTGAACTATCCACAAAGGCAATTTGAGTAGCTGAAAAATAATACAGAAACACATTCACCGTGGATTTTCCTGGATTCACAGTTTTCTTTTTCTTCTTATTTTTTAATTACACAAATTTTCTCTTGAGAGCAATTTGTATCATGATCATGCATAAGAGCAAAAATGCGGCTTTGGAGTATCAGCAAATGCTGATCAGACATTCTCTGTAGGTCTTAAGTAAAGTGCAAAGGAATGACTTTGTTCTCAGAAACGCTGTGGTTGCATTTTGCTTTTATTTCCTGAGACCTGAGATGGATTTATTCATAAAGCAGCATGCTCAGGCACTGTACTGTTAGTATGAGACTCTTTCTCTCACCAGTGTAAAATTTGTACTTTTCAGTACCAAATATTATTCCGAAATAAATATATGGCCTGTTTACACCACTTTAAAAAGTGCTTTACCACAGCTGGTTTTAGATCTGTCAGGCATCTTTAGCTAGACGGCCAGTTCATTTCAGAACAGTGGCTATTATTCTACTGCTAATGTTAGCACCATTCTGTAACGCTGGGTTCGGAATGTTATTAGCTCAATGATGTCATTCACCATCTGCACACAGTGGCTGACTTGTTCTTCAATAGCCACTAAAGCAGATACTGATTCTAGGGGAAATCCCCAGCCTTTGAAATCACGAGAAGCTCACATACAAAATCTTGGATGTTTGCTACTTTCAACTCTGTCTATTGCAAACAGAAATTCTTCAATAGTTAGCAGATATTCTCCAAATATCCCAAAGGTCTTTGCTGCTACATCAGCTTTCTCTGTCTTCAGTGTTCAGTCACATTCTGTATGTGGAAATGACTGCAAAATTCTCCTCAATATTGCTGCAGAGCTTCACACAAAATTTGTCATAAAGTCCTCAGTATTCTCAACTCGACTCAAGTCACAGTTTGTTTTAATCCCTCTCACCTTTTCAAATCCACCTCTTTCCCCCAACAGAATTATCCAAATATTGTGAATCAAAAATCTATTTAGCGATTCAGTAGGATCAGATTTTTTTAAAAATGTAAATGCCAGATTTAATCTGAATCGAATGGCAAAATCTGAACATAAACCCTTTGAATAGGGGTTCCTGTATTAGTCTGTGTCCTGTAGAACACAAAATAGTCTGTAGCCCACAGGTGAGTCTACTGCAGAAGTGCATGTGTCCGGTCCACTGCTTCCAATATGACGATGCAGGTGGCATAGCAGCTTACAGGAAGCAGTTAGCCTCTACATCAAAAGTTCCACCAGTCATGATGACCAATTGGATTAATGCTTATGGAAATTAAATGCATTTCATAACTGATGTATTTGAAATGTAGACAGCTGTGCTGTATTTATTGGTGAATCCAGGCCTCCAAAGTGCTGCAAAAAAAAAAAAAAAAAAAAAAAAAAAAAAACCTTTTCAGCATGATAGGACGTAAGGATGAAATATTTGTTCAAAGGTAGAAAAATGCTAAATCAAAGCAATCATTTAAATTTAAGAGTAGTCTATATCTGCCCATATGCTACCCACCTTATTTCTGTGATAAATAATTTTTAATTAAATAATAAAAATTCTGTAAATAACTGAATCTGTATTACGTATTAAGCATTAAACATTGTATTAAACTAAAAAAAAAAATAAAAACATTTTATAAGTTGGAGAATGATGGGTATTGATGAATGTATTCCCACTGTATATATGTATTCTGTGTAGTACTGACAGCTGCCAGTACTGAAGCCATACTTCTCCAACATCCTGAATGTGGTCTGCTTGTAAATGCAACTGTCGCATAGAAGAGTCAACCAAAGAAGGTATATATCCATATCCAAACAAAAAACAACTATTTTTCCATTTTTCTGTTGCATTTTCTTTTTAAAAAGAGAGACAATACTGAAAGAAACCTTGGATTTGTCCTCATTAAGTAAGAAGCGTACCTTGATTTAACATGAAAATAGAGATATGAGATATGAGAAATATGAGAGAGTATGAAATTTATTGCAGATAATGACACCGTGGAAGTGAAGCATAACTATCTGCACCGGTCCCATAGACTGCAGCAGGGAAGACGCTGATATGCAGCAATTAGAGATGTCAGCTGGAAACCTTTTCAACGCAGCATTTGTAAACAGTCCACGGTTAATATTTATTCTGCCAAAATCCTGATGAACCCACATCTGAATGTTATGCCAGTTGATCCTGGAAAAAAACTCATTAAGGTTTTTTTTGCATACTTAAGTTTAGACCCACTTATGCGCTGTGCTGAGTCAAAACTGATTGATTCCTTTACCGGGGGTTTTGCCTACATGAATTTAATTTACTCGGCATGAGAATTATACAACGGCACGGGCTGGCTGGTCGATGGAGATTGACAGATCGTACCTGCAGCCACTGCCTCACACGGGCCAGGCGTGTGTAGCGTTTGCAGCTCGATGGTTTAACATGGCTTATTCCGGAAAATTCTGAATTCAATTTCATGTTCTGGTGAATATGGATAACACAATGGTGTTCATATTTTTTTTATGTTACTCACAAGTCAAAATAGTGTTTCCTTCCTTAGTGACTGTACTTAATAAACACACTCAATGTGGCTAAAAAAACTGGAATCTTATTTGCCAGTGCTG
This sequence comes from Anguilla anguilla, assembly GCF_013347855.1. Taxonomy (NCBI): domain Eukaryota; kingdom Metazoa; phylum Chordata; class Actinopteri; order Anguilliformes; family Anguillidae; genus Anguilla; species Anguilla anguilla. The sequence continues at coordinate 27,156,104 of NC_049214.1, forward strand.
TTGTAGTATGAGGGAAATCAGTTGCTGTTGTAATGTGTGTTGATATTGTATTTCACATGCTATGTCAATTATAACGTCAGGGAAAGTGAGATATTGATCAAAATGGGGAAACAGTTTGCCTCTTTGTCCAAAGAAATGGTTAACAGGGTTGACAGGAAGTGTTGTGAAACTAGGATTGAAGACCCATACATATATGTGATGCCAACATAATTTACAGTCTTAAGTTTTCAAACCCTCAGCTCTTTCAACAGAGGCAATGATACTTGAATTCATGGGCAAATTACATATTTTGAGTATATTGACCCTGTTTTGTAACTACAAAAAGGTGGCATTGGTCCAAAAACTGTCGGGAAAAAAACTGTGGAGCAATGGAAATATTGTGCAATAAGTGGCATTTGTGACAAGGTCAGTTACATCATTTCCTTTTTAGAGCTTGCTATGTGTGTTACAGGGCTGAATTTCCTATTTGGAGTGAGAACTGATGGAAAAGTATTGCAGCTGTATTTAAAAGGTTGGAACAATTTGGCACCAGAAACCTAATCCTGGCATTATGATGTGTGGTTGTCACTGAAAATACCAGAATATATCATATGGAGTTATTCTAAAAAAAAGAGTGTATTAACTTATTGTCTTCCAGAGGCATCAATGCATAGACATTATTGTAGTTTCAATATCACATTTAAATCCAAAATTACTAAATAAATCACTGTGCCGTGTTTTTTGTTATATTTGCAAAGATAAAAGCCATGGTGAGAGCAGAGGTGTGATAATAAATTATTCATTAGTTTCAACTAGTTTTCAGTTATCTTGTTTCATGTAAAAGCATGACAATTATCTGAAGCATTCATTGGAAAAGTAAACGCAAAGTTTTATCTTTTAACTGCACATCATATAGCATTCCCTTTCTTCCCGCCTTGTTAGAGAATTTTAAATGGTGAGTTCAATTTATAAAAATCTACTTAATGCTTTGAAGTAATGGATTTAAAAAGGAATTACTCTGCTAACTGTCGCATTAGGTTTCAGCACAACGCGCAATAAAGGCTAATGGAAAAAACACCAGAATACCGCTGTTTCTTTGTGATCCTTTAAAGTGCAGAATCTGCAGAGAGTGGATTAGCCGACGCTTTAAGTCATCAATAGTCGCTGAATGTGCCGAATGAATAACACACTGATTTGAATCAATAGGTACATAAGGCACAGAGTTGTGATTCACAGAAAAACAATGCTAACGCTTGCCTTACTGTAAAAGGACAATTAGACATACCTCACCGGTTCTAATTGTTTATTGAGGTAATACATTGCGGACTACTCAATGGTTAAAAGTTAAGGGCAAAGATCAATCTGGTTGACAGATTTGGTAAAAAAAAATATGACTCCACATATGGCATAAAAACATGTGATTCCAAATAGGACAATTATTGATAATGAAACATCTTATGCCCTCAACCAATGTAATTCCCATCCCATTCAGTATAGTCCTAGGGTCATGATACATGGCAAGATAGCCTATCATGCATAGCAGCAATCCTAAATATTTCCAATATTAGGAAATGCACAGATAATGTGTTGCATACAGATTTTTTCCTCCCAGAGTTGGCCAATGACAGGTCTCAAATTTCATCCAAGTGCATGGATTTATGGATGTGTTTGCTGCGCAATAGTGCCCTTTGTGTGAACTATGTTCTGTTCGATCTTATTGAATAGTATTCGATAAATGCTCTGCTCAGACATGTTGAGTAATGGTGTAGCACTTGTGTGTTCACGTCTGCCTATGTCCAACATCAGTACAGCCTTTCACATACAGAATGACTGACAGATCATGAGTAATTATAAACTTAATGTGTTTTATGCTTGGGGATTACTCACAATGAGAGTATTAAAAATGTTAAATTGTTACCTGCCAGTGGAATGTTGGCACACTGAGCAAATGTTTGAAATACTTAAGTTGCCTTATTTATATAAATATGATTAATTATGCATCCTTAAAATAGGGCACTGGGCCATTTTAACAAAAATTAAAAAAAAACCCCTATACATATGGGATGTGAATCTGCCTTTTCCCAATCTTTTTGGTCTGTTGGTGCTTGGCCTACTGAAGTCTTTTGTTCTTGTTACCAGCATATGGCAAGGGCTTTTTCACAGACAAACATTGTTTTAGACCAGTAGATTGTAGTCGCCCTTTCACTGTAGTCACCGTAGTTGTGGTGCAGTTTTACAATGGTTTCTCTTGCTAGACAACACAAGATATTTGCCTTCTATTTTGATCTTCCTGCTCTTCATGCTGTTGACATTACTGCCCATCAGCTGGAACCTAAAGTTATGCTGCACCTGGAAATCTTAAGCTTGTTTGCAATTCCTCACTGGGAATGCCTTCTTGCTACAATGTCTACTCGGCCCCGCACATCTAAGCCTAACCATTTCCTCATATTCCTCATATTTGTTGCAACAAAGTGCCTATTTTACTTACACTGCAGGCTAAAGGTATTAGACTACCAAGGGGTTTAAAAAAACTTAAGGTAGATAAGATTGCACTCAATTTAATTACCCCTTCACCTCCCTCCAACCTCTCCACCTCCCACATTGCAAAATGATTGAATAGACTTCCAATGATTCATTTAATTGTAATTAAAGCCAAAGAAGGCTATTTCAAGGAAAGTCGTGTCTAAGATTGTTAAGTAAAACTCTTTTGTTTCTGTTATTGTACGTATAAATTGAAAACATGTTTGTACTTTGGTTTGTTGTTCAAAAAAATATATTACATATTAATTGAATTCTTCTCTACCTGAAGTTTGTGAAAAACTACAGGTGGCCTAATACTTTTGGCCTGTACTGTATACATATATAAAAGATTTAACAGTGTTTTATATAGTCAAGAATATAAGAAGAAACAGTGTTGACAGAGAGAGAGAGCGAGCCAGTGTTCCTCACGTTGCCCTGGGCTACCAGCTGTCATCAGTGTCAATCAGTGTAGTCCGGCGTGTCATGTACCCTGGAGAACAGTCACTGTTTTGCATGCAGGTGCATTGAAGGTGTCCATAAGCTATTGTACCCCTTCCAGGAACCTGAGTGACACGGTAATGTCTTGAGAGGCACAACTTCCAGATTCCAAGTAGATAAGGGAAAGGGGAAAGCTGTCAAAAAAACATTCTTTTTTTCTGTGTGTCATTCCTATTCATTATTAAGGTGTGCCATGTGAGAATGTCTTTCGTGTCTTTCATTGCCAGGGTGTAGGTTTTCCATTATCTGTAGCCGTATAAAGTGAGCTGCAGAGTGTACATAATCTCATTACATCGAGGGGAATGTCATCCCCTATATGTATGTGTTTGGCTGTGTGTCACTCCAGCCTGGGAAGAATTGAAACGGGAAAACAAATGGAGACGACATCCTTAATGCTTGTCAGCTCTTGGTAGAGAACGCTGTTCTGTCTCTTCTCACCAGACAGGACAGTAGTGAGAATCCTAGCCCATGGATCCCGCTTTTTTAAAATCTGAATTAATTTCAACATAGTGAAAAATTTATGAGATCCATCTGGAGTCCAATAAACACATTCGCGGACACTCAAATTTGAGGTCTTAACAAGAAAAAATATATAATTATATTTTCTTATGGTATCGGACACAATATTATTGCAATCATAGGATTCATAATAAAGGGTACTATAATAGGATTGCATGCTAATCATTTAAGCAGTAATATTTTTCCTTTTAGCAACTGTACACTTCTTTCGAACACTTGTACAATCTTGTACACCTGTAGGCTAAATTAGGTAAAATCTCACACATTCTTTTTCTCAATGTACTCTAATGTGGATTCAAAGCTAGTGTGGATTTTAAATGGCATTAAAGTGTTTTGAACATTCCATTGTAAATATTAAATAAATATTGACTCAGATTCTTGAATCAGTGGTGAATCATTCATACTTAAGGTTTACAATTTTAAATTTACACAAAACTTTTTTGGGGGCAAGTCAAATTCCTGCTGCTGTTTTCCAATGTGATTTAATATTTCTGTTAGGTCAGCCAGTACTGCTATTTTGTACCCATATACGATTTATAGGCGATCGCACTATTTGCATTTGCCATAATGTACATAGGATATGATTGGTTGGGCCATGGCATCAATAGAAAACTGTCAATAACATTAATTTGGTGATCTTCTTATTATAGATGTTTATAACCCAAAAAAAGCAGCAAAATTTAGTATGGAATCACATAGAATTATTTGCTCAAATCATTGAAATTAGATCTTTTTTTTTTGTATTTGACAAGGGGGGGGGGGGGACAATGAGTTTCATTTTCAACAAGCCTGCTAAGCAACATCAAAGGACAATCAAAATGGCCACATTTACCTAATAAGAAACAAAACTTAACTTACTATGCAAGCAGACAATTTGAAAAAATTCCCTGAAGAGGTAAACACTACGCTGTATCATTGCTCAAATAGGACTGGATGTGTACCGTTTAATCATTTTAAATTGCATGTAAGTCATAATTCAGTAGAATAGCATTTATTATTATTTTATGATGTGCTATATTACAAATTCATATTACAAATGCATTTGACGCAGTTTGACGAGTTCGTTGATTCCCTATGGCTGTTTAGGGAAACCAGTGTAGAGGGTCAATTGTGTTAGAGGTTGTTTTACAATTTATCTCCTGAATCTTTGTTTTATAACATCAAGGAAAATGTAATTTTGTGTCTTTGTTGCTAAGGTGAACATACTGCATATGGAAACTATGCATTGGATTTGTATAATTAACCCAATTAATATCTTTTAAAAATAAATTAGACACATGCATTCGTGGGCTAATCAGCGTGATTAATGTGATTCATTACAACCCTAATTAGCACACGTTCACACATTACTAACCTTAGTGTACTGGGTCTTACTGCAAACAAAAGAAGCTACCATACCTAACAAAGGCTAACATTACTACCGCCAATAGTCCATATGGTCCCATGTCCCACCATCGTGGAACATAATTAAAGAAACTTAAATACAGAGGAATAGTCCTTTTTTGGCCTTTGTTTCTGATTATGTTTGTGAGGCGACAGCATTTTACAAGCTGTAGAAATATAGCCATTCTGTGTGGAGTTTGCATGTTCTTCCTGTTTCTGTGAGGGTTTCCTCCGGGTACTCCAGTTTCCTCCCACAGCCCAAAGGCAATGCAGGTTAGGCTAATTGGAGACTCTAAATTGCCCATTGGAATGAGTGTGTGCGTGAATCTTGAGTGAATGGTGTGTGTGTGTCCTGCGATATATTGGCCACCTGTCCAGAGTGTATTCCTGCCTCTTGCCCAAATCATGCTGGGATAGGCTCCTTCACCCTCCATGACCTTGACCAGGATAAGCAGGTATAGATAATGGATGGATGGATGGATGGATGGATAGGAGACTAAAATTTATTGGTGTGATGACAGGCTGATACTGCATGTACATTTGTGGATATGTGTACATATGTGCAAAGTACACTGAACTGCATGTGCAAATCATTCATTCACAGTTATACTGATAAATCCCATTATTGTTAATACTATAAAATTGTTCAATAGAAGATAATATAACCACACTGGTATACACAATATTCAATTTGACAGGGTCATGAACTTCCCCTCTTCACAGTTTGAAACCTGAAAAACAGGATTATGATTTAATTCATAATTATAGTAAATGACTACTTAAGATGTGACCTATTATTTTGCCTTACATTAAAACGTGGAATGTTACGAATAACACATGGATCATATTACATTTGTTTTGTCTGTATGTTTCATGTGCCTTTGTTTCTTGGAGTACAGTAGACAGGCATTCAGTCAGTTGTATTTTGCAAAAATATGGAGGAATTAATGTAATCAATGAAAAACAATTCACACTGTCATATTTCGATTTGTGTATTGCTTAATGAAATCAAAAATACCTTTGTTAATCCCCTTTGCTCTTTGAATTCAGTCTTCTATTTGAAAGATCCATAAATGCTGCTTTGTGCTTCTTCCATTGACCCGCCATTAAAGAACATTGCTGTCTTTATTAGGGTCGCCAGGCAACACTGCTGAATCTCTGCGGATGACTTATTGCCTTCGGATTATGATTTAGGACAATACTTTCCTCAATAATTCCGCAAAGGAGGATGTAGGGAGCATGGACGTTTTTACTGGTACGAGCGCTATGAATACAGTGAGTTATTTATGGACATTTTGCTTTAATGTGACAGCATGGAATGCTTGATATTGAATAATAATCGGACATTGATGGATTCATTTCAGGATGACTTGGCTGCAGCAGAGGCGATGTATCAGAAAGTTAACAGAGGTGATGAATGATGACTTACCGATGGTTGCAGAATGATGGATGCTTTCAAAACATGCGATGTCAGCATTCGCAGAGAGTGACTTTGATTTTGATGGCACAGGCAGCAGATGTTACGTGGGACATCAAATATTTCATTTCTAGCGTCTTTCTACTTTATATTGGTCATTATTCTTAGCAAATGGCTACTTACGATGTCATGAATTTACAACATTGCCCATCCACGAAAATAAAACCCACATAAAACATTTTTATTCGTCACATGAAGATAAAGAGAAATACATACATGTGATACTGTTACACATCATTTATACAATACTGCTAGCAAATGACCATTAAGAACAGATATACTGTCATCCATTAGCCTGCATGTAAATGTTACAGCTACTATCGTTTGTTTTAAAAATATGATATAGATAATTATTTTATACCATCGTATCTGAATACCATGCACACATGAACACCCTTCAGCATATAAAACACTCACTGATGCATTCTTTATCAATGCATTTTCTTGTGTACTGTGGAATTGTGGGTAATAGGCAGACCTGGGTCAAATATGTATTTACTTTGGATTCAAAAACTTTTCTACGTTTTACTGATCTTGTCTGGTGTATTAGAACTAATGAAATACTCTCAAAATGCACAAACCTCACCTTATGGTCATATTGGCACGCTCAGTTACACCAGGCAAGATCAACAGAGTACAGAAAAGTATTTGAATCCAAAACAAATATGTATTTGACCCAGGACTGGTAATGGGACAAGCAGAAAGGCAGATGTGATAAGGATGACTATGTATTTTCAGCAGACATTGACGGGTAATGTTGATGGGTAGTATTATGGGTAGATCACGTTGCTGCCATTTATTTGATCAATGCAATAGGGCAATAGGCCCCGGAAAGGGAGAGTTTGGCGGGACAACCTAACCCTTTGAAGCACAGCTTCAGAAACAGGAAAATAATTGCACAGGCTCTGGTAATACAGTTGACTGGCATCTATAACTGGCTGTGTACTGTGGGTTTTTTCATCTCTGGGTTGATTTACTGGCTTTCTGAGCCACAGGAAGACAGGTTTCTCCCAGGCATCTGAAAGGTCAGAGATGTAAAGTCATTATCTGAGACACACGTTCAGGCAGAGTTGTGATGTATGGCCACGGCGGCGATAAAGCCTCTGTAATACCGTCCACCAGGTATTATCTGGCTGAAGGAATGGATCGCGCTCTTATCAAGACGCTCGTGAAGTTTAGCATTCGACAGGCTTATCTCAAAAGACCGGAAGGATTTTGAGTAAGACATTCTCTATCGGGAAACTTTTTATTTTAAATATGTAGTACTTTAGGTATTGCCACTTCAATTAGGCGATGTGTTTTTGGATGGAGGAAACAGCTTATTTTTTTAAAATCCCTATTTGTAATGCAGATGTGTATTTCTCAAAGGTCTAAGGACATGTGACATAGGTTATTTGTTTGGTTTTCAAAAATACATTTCTTCCAACAATGATCCATTTTATGGTTTAAAAAGCCGGTGTATGTGCAAATGTACATGTACAGTATCCACACACAGGAAACACTTCTGCAACAAAAGTCTAAAGAGCCCTGCCGCTAATGGGGCAATCCCTGTGCAGGCGCTCAAATGCACCCAGCAAACATGGGGTCAACATTGCATTTTTGAAAATGCAACTTTATTTAAAAAAAAACAATCTTTATAATGAAAGGGGAGGGGGTGGGCAGGGGTGAACATTGAATTGCTACCCATTACAAAAAACAGATAGATGTACACAAAAGATCTTCCATTTGAGGAAAAGTGTGGTTGGTAAAGCAAAACAGGGGCATACGTGGTGTGTGCCTGTTGTAGCTACAGTATGAAGACGTTAAAGAGAAGATGCGTACAGTAAACTGACTGAGCAGATGAGTATTGCTCAGGTGTCTGTTTACATCAACATCCATGTTCTATTTACGTTCTGCACCCGGTTCTGCTGTATGTCTGATATGGAAATCACAATACTGTCACCTTCTCGCGGAACGCGATCCGTCATGACATAATCACAAGGCAGCCTGAGGCTTTCAGATTCTTAGAGCTCTTATTTTTGACGGTAATGGTTGAATCGATGTTTTTTTCTCCCTTTTACAAATCTCTCTCCATAATTTTATACACAGTTAAATGATGCCATTGCTCTGCGGTGATGGGAACATTCAACAGCATGACAGAGTAAACAGAATCAGATTTCAGAGTTTTGAATCTCTCTCCACCGTGCGCTCTTCTGTGTCAAGCTGAAGGATGCAATAATATAGGGGGATAAAAGACCAAAGAGGTTTTGTCAATTCCTAATTATATAGAAAGGCAGAGGACACACATTTTACTTTTCAAGTACTTTGTTTATATCTTGATGCAGAAACACATCAATGATTCTGTTTTGGAACATGAATGTAAACCATTTTTGTTGTGGCAAAATGACAGTGGCGTGAAAGGTGTGGCATTCATGACATCATTCCATAGACTTGCTTCCCCATGTAACAATTGCTCCCCCTGCATAATGTTAATAGCTTGCTGCCTTGTGCCACTTTGATCTGCCTCTTGTCAGATGTTAATGTTACCATGCGCTCAGTAAAATGTCCAGTGTTAGCTCACCTCTTAGAGAGTGCAAATCCAGTCAAATAGGGACCATATGTACTCTGTAAGAGTTTGCTTAACACTGAACATTTTACTGCGTAGAAGCTAGAAATTATTTAGGCCTTTGACAATTAAAATGCTGTGCCAGGTAAATGCAAACTACCTTTCTAATATTACAAATACACCATATTCAATTTTATATGCAAATTGCAAGGTCACTGATTACCTGCAGGGTGCCTTCGACAGATGAAGACCACAAGATTTTTAATGACCGAAGCTGGCAACATGAGCTTAATCAAACTCCCTTCCCCGACCCCCCCTCATGTGGTGGAGGGCAGTGAACTCCAAAGTCAACTACTGTGCTGTGCTTTGCATGCTCTGCTAATGGCCGTTATTGGATTTATCCTGAAGTGTGTTAAACCGCTTTGACGTATGAAGCCAAACTGCTGTCATCTCCTATTTAGCTGCACTGCGCTAACTGCAGACGCGCACGGTTCATTCATTTCACTGCTTTCCAGTCGGCTCGGCAATCAAGCTCACCCGTACCTAGATGCACAAGTGAGACCACTAGGGGAAGACACATTTTGAGATGAAGCAATTTAAATTACAATGCTCAATGAGTGTTATTGTCTGTCCATCCATCCATTCATTATCTATACCCGCTGATCGTGGGTAGGGTCACAGGGGGTGCTGGAGCCTATCCCAGCGTGCATTGGGCGAGAGGCAGGATTACACCCTGGGCAGGCCGCCAACCTATCGCAGGGCACACTCACACACCATTCACTCACACACTCACGAGCCTCCAGTTAACCTAACTGCATGTCTTTGGACTGTGAGAGGAAACCGGAGTACCCATGCAGACAGAGGGAGGACATGTCAATGTTACTGTATAATATGAAAATTTGGTGCAAAGAGATTTTCCGATTTTATTTTTGCAGTTATCATAAATGGTGTATATTTGCTGCAATGCATTCACTTTAAATCTCTTACTCTATGCCTCATTACTCATTTCTAGCCAGTTAGGCATAGCAGATGGGCATGCTAAAGGAAATGTAAAGGTCTAGGGCCATAGCTCAATAATAAAAATCACCAAGCACTGTATGATTGGTACAAATGACCTGTATGATCATTAGTTATAAATCATAATTACAATTCTGTCTGAACCTCATTACAGCATACATTTTGGTTGGATTTGTTCAATCCATCAAAACTGAACTTGGGGGGGTGGGGGGGGTGGGGGGGGGGGGGGGGGTCACCTCCAATCACACTTTAAACCCTGATTACTATGTTCACGTGATGTAATCATACACTGATACCTACATTCACAACACAACAGCTTGCTCTTTCAGCTGGTGAATGTGAGTTACTTTATTAACTGTGTATATGCTGTTCAGCAGGATGAAAGAGAGTACATTCACCTGTACAAATGGAACTGTTCCATTTTACGCAGACATTCAAAACCCAGAAAATAACAGTAATTGTAAATTGATTGGGGATGGAAGATTTATGACCCAGTAGATGACATTCATTTAGTGGGCAATCTTTTCCAGAGGGAACAGCAAAATGAAGAGAAATTCCAAAAGAGTAAATAAACAAGAAAAATTACGTCAGAGAAAATGTAATTACTTACTCTAACATTGGATTCAATGGTGCTGTTTAACATAGTACTGTTTAACTAAACGTCAACATATTTTGAATGAAACAAGGAGCTGAAGAATATCCATTAAAAGGGTTGGGCTTGTGGAGCCCTAGGTCAGGGGTGGGCAGTTCCGGGCCTGGAGGGCCTGTGTGTATGCAGGCTTTTTTTCCAACCAATTACCCTGGCTAAATGAGCTGATTAGCTGCATGCACCAACACTGCTTCACCCGTAGATTACATCACAGTAAAATGACACAATAGGGACACAATTCACAGTCTTTGGCTGTCATTCATGCGCTTATCAAAAAAATGTAACAATGATGTCAGATGGTACAAATGTTAGAGCTAATTAAGTAATTAAGGCCATAAAAAATGCAATTTTTTTCTGTTGGCATGACAACCAGAAATAGATATTGCCGTCATTACCCACCACTCACCAAGATATGATCTCAAGCAGTGCATTCAAAGACAGGGTTTCTGCTGCACTGGCCACCACAGGAAATGCATTTCTCCACCAGGGGGCAGAACAGAAACAGGGCGTGACCAGAAAGGGGGCGAGACCAGCAAGGGGCACACAAGCAGAGAAGGGTGAGCTAGACATCCCGACCGAGGCTGTGGAACTCAGCGGTGATAAAATACAAAGTTCAATACAAAGGTTGTGATGCACCGTGCTGGATTCGCCTCTGAATTTCATACAAAAAGTGATCTGATGTGATGTGGCATCCAGTAATAGAGTTCTGCCCCTACTGTAGCAATTCATACTGAATGTCATGTTTCTGTTAGTTCTCTTCTGCTTCCTATCTCTCGCAGAAAAGATCTCAAAAAAGGTAGCGCCATTTCATTTTTTTCCCTCGAAGGGGGTGCATAATCGGCACACACACATTGATGTACTGAAGCAGTATTTCTAAATTTGGCAAATCTGCCCTGAATTTTGTAGACATGCATGCAAGAAATGAAAAAAAAAAGAAAAGAAATAATAACCTGTCCTGTCAGGTTTGGACTGCAGCATCTATTTTAACGTCTTCCAGCATCTAGTGTTGAAAAAAGTTCAAGAACATTCTTAAATCGTGCACTAATAATTTTTTAAACGTTGCACAGAAAAATTATGTTGCTTCAACTGTCAATTGAATCAAGCCTTCCTATTGATCTCTGTGATTAAGGCACCAAGAATGGCACAAACTAGCTGCTCAATTTATGCTTAAAACTTCAACATTTTTCTATGGGTTTTACAAATGCATAACTGTTACACAAATTGCGTTCTTCATTCTAATAAGCAGGCTCCAATGATTCGGACAAACTTAGATAAAGGCATTGACAGTTCCCGAGGTTAATTACCGCCCACTGCCGCTCTGTGACTGGAGGAGACCCTTGATCCGCATCTGTGGCTGATCATTCCGAAAGTCATATTTTTTTACCAATGCGCATCGACACTGACATTCTTCCTTCCGTGTGACTCCATCCTTACGTGTGACGCTGATCAATGCCCCATCGTTCCGGCTCGGCTTGGCATTATGGCCCGACTGCACTCACGCTAATTTGCTTCCTTCCCCGGACCCCCTTTAATTACTTTGCCGAGCCGCAATTATTTATCATGCCCTGTCGTGTCTGGTGTGTCCAAGTGCGCAACGCTAATGACCGTCATTTTAATGCGGTTGAACATTTGTAACCTGCCAAACGATTCTAAAATCACAGGAAATTAAATTGCTCTTCTTTGTCATGCTGTGACATTTGTAATGGTGTTTTCATGTGAAAACATTGCTAGCTGACCGAGTAAAATTTCCTATTCAACCCAGGAGTCAATTGGTAATCATAGTAATGGTTAGAGCAGTATCTCCAAAGTATTGTTTTTAATCGTTCTCAAGGTATGGTTCAATATTTACGGAGACGTGTCAGTCAATTTTCTTTCTTAAAATGCAAAGCTCTTTTAGTGATGAGAGTAATTCTATAATATTCTGACCTTTCAAATAATAATAATAATTTAAAAAACCTAAAAATAAAGGCAACCATTTTGGGCAGAAAAGCTATCTTGAGCTCAAACAGAAGTATTTTGCTACAGTGTGTGGTACATGTTTCACTATTAGAACTGAAAAAATCAGTAGCCAACTAAAAAAAACATTGCTTTTATTTTCATATTATATCACCATTATTTGACTTACCCCATTTATTGAAGACTTTGGCCTCATTGCAGACAATTTATCTGGCAACACTAAACACTAAAACATACTAGATGTATTGCTTCAGTGTTTTTCATTCTTTTCTTCTTAAAACACCTTCACTTAGGAGTGAAGCTATAATACATTTTATATCAGAATTTACTGTGTAAGTAACATTCTTTAATGGAATAAGGTGATATTTTGCCGGTCTAAAATATGAATTATTAAAATGTATTTCCAGCGGAAACAATTCAGTTTAGCTGGTGTATTTTTGAGATAACCTGGTTCTTTTATTTTATGATATCTTAAATACTATATTTTAGTGATTAATTTTAATACACATGTCCACAAGAGAGTTCACATCAAGAAACAGAATCATCTTCACTATACAAAGAAATAAGCATAGTATATGAATACACATTAATATCAATGCTTATTTTTGTGACACATGACCAATACATTGCTCCTGCAGCTGTACCGTAATGAACAATAGGCCAAATTAGCAATTAGCCAGTGTCTGCTGGGATGTATTTGTGCCCAGGTATGATGCATTTGCCAATGCACAATATTCATTGCAAAGTATTCACACACAGTTCACTCTGAAAATGAAATCTGGGTAATAGTGCTGACAGAGGCCGGTAGATAATTTAATCTTTATCCACACCGCATGATTTATTTACGCTTTGTTTAAGCAAGAGGTCTCACTGAGATTAAGAGAAGACCCGGTGCTGATGATGTTGACAGAAATATGATTTTGACGGATTAGATAAATATCAAGTTCAAGGTATAACAGTAATCAAAAAAGACCCAAAAACTATTTATGTAGGCCAGTACACTTGAAACTTCTAACTCACGCCTTGATAGCCAACTACCAACACTGATGCTCAGCTAGGAGGCCAGCTACCTTGTGATTTTTGTTTCATGGTTTTACAGTAGGTTATAGCACACTATGCTGTAACAAATAAAATAAAAATTATTACAATCCAATCACTTAGAGCCCTAACACATAACATGATATGCATTACATACACTTAAAAAAAAGATTAGAACATGCAATTGCAACATGAAGCACAACATGTAAATAAAACAAGATAAAAAAATAAATAATGTATTAATATACATGTGTCGTCATATCTACACTCATGTATTAGGGTGTTTTTAAAACACCATATTGGCATATCGCTCAGGTGCTGTAATTAACCACTGTGAGCTTTGATTGCGTTGAAACTAATTGTCCTTTTTCCGAGCGCCAGCATTGGCCTTGGCAGCGAGCTGTAATCAACCATTATCCTCCTCCTGGTGTATGACTGTTCTGAACCAGATGGAAATGATTGGGTATAACAACAGGATTAATGAACTTTATTTAATTATTTATTCACATAGTAAGTAGTAAAAATATCTGTTTGTGTGTGAATTTGTTTGTGTTTCTGACTGGTGAATTTTATGAAAAAATCATTAGTGCAGATCAGACATAGAAGGGGCTTAGGCAACAGCCTTGTGACACTCTGCATTTGCGAGAATGAGGATAAGATCATGATTCATTGATTTAGGCAGACCAGAGATGGGCAATTCAATTCCTGAAAGGCCAATGTGTCTGCAGGTTTTCATTTACACAAATTAATCTGACTCCATCTGCTAATTAGCTCTATACACCAATGCCCGTTCCCTCTGATTACACCACAGTAAAGTATTCCATATAGCAACACAAAAACAGTTCAGCCCAAACTTCATTAAAAAATTTTTTTTTTTTTTTTTATACAAAGAATTTATCTCACAAAGAATATGTGCAGTCACAGGTGTTACAGATTCAGTGATTTCTTGTGATTTTTTGCCATTTCACAGCTTTTCCCTGTTTTTGTGCTTTCTGGATAGTACCTGGCAACCTTAAAGCAACCTACAGTCAGTTGTGGTAATCAGATTTATGGTGGCCCCTGTCGATAGAGTTGATGCGAAGCACTCTTTCTCTCATTGCAATACTCCGGTCCTGAAGGGCCGATCTACATCCTGATTTATGTTCCAACCAATTACCATAGTTTTCTAACAGCTGTATAAACTATGCTGGTTCATTCCTGTACTTGAGCCCCGTAAAATCGTTAGGCTACACTTGCAGTATGTGGCTGTAGCTGGTACTGATTCAAATGTCAGATCAAGATATGATTGAGCTAATTAAATAATTAAGAGCAGAAGATGGGGAAAAAAAGGAAATCCTGAAACGGATCGGCACCTCTGCATTACAGTAACGCTGTCAGGAACTCCATCAAAGACTCAAACCACATGACATAGGCTATAATATGTTCTATCAAAACAAACTTTAAAGAAATAAAAAAGGACACACAGTACCCATTTCATTATTTTAGTCATGTAATTTGAGCATGCTGTTTCTAACAATGTTCTTTTAAAGGCAAAAAAGCATGTTCTTTCTTTCTGCAATCAAAGTGATTAAATGTACCATCTACCAATGTATTTCACTTCTATTTGTTACTAGAGGCAACTTCCCACTTATTCTTTTGAAACTATGTTCTTGTTACTGTTACTGCTGTTGTGAGTGTTATTTCAATCATTTCCCACTGCTGCTATTGATTAATTATGTCTGCAAAGGAGGTTATGCAATTTTGGTAGGTCAGTGACAGACGTATCCTGAAAAGTTCCTGTCTAGATTGCCATGTAATTTGCTGTGCACATTCATGTACCTAAGAAGAAGAAACCAATTGATTTTGGTGACCCCCATGATCTTTCCTCCAACATCATTACCAGGCCAAACTTTCAATTTGTGATTAAACATAGTATCACAAAAACAATGGCTGGATTGCTCTGAAATTTGCTGTACACAGTTATGTTCTCAAGAGAAAGAAATCTTTTGATTTTGGTGGCATCATGACATGTCCTCTAGTGCCACCATTATGCCAAACTTCCAATTTGTGATCTACATATAAGAAAATGTCTGTTGAGTCTTATAGAAAAATCAGGGTTTGTTGCCCATAATTTTGATCAGATTTATTGGTACTGATGGTCTGAGTCAATTTATTTTAATTGTCTTCAAAATATGCTGCTACATTGTTGATATTTAGCTGGTTTTTTAATAGTTTACATATTTATTTATACACATGATGACCACTGGGCCAGGAGATGTAGCATGTAAACCTTTGACAGTTTGTCAGAAATATTTGGGATTATTTTGACATTCTGTGAAAGGCTTTTTGATAAATGTTGGTGAATACCCAATATTCAAATCTATATGTATGTCCATTCATACGAAAATCCATGTCCATTCATCACCAAATCATCCTTCAACTTAAAAGGTAGGTGGAACAACTGTAGGCTGAGATTAGTCCTTGCCCATTCTGTAATCTACATCTCTTCAGCAAGGAAACAGAATTTGTGCTTTAAAAATAAAACATGAGACATCTACGGAAGAAAAGGCCTTCGAATGCTGAAGAGTTGTTTTTAAGTATCGGAAAAACGCTACGACTTTTCCTACTGCGTCCCAGTGTCACTTATTCAATATCATTTAGCAGCTCGATACCGTGAGTGATAGCAGGTGCTCTTGACACAGAGCACCGTTAAGACTGATGAATTTCAACTACAGCATCGCCAACTACAGCGGCAAGGGCAAATCAGACATTTGGAAGGTTCCGGAACGATCAGTCTTACGGTGCTTATTCACATTTATCAATATAAATATCAGCCTTTATATTGCGCTGATACTTCGTTGCTTGAGTGCAGCCACATCGAACTGAGATAAGGCTTGGATCACGGAACTGACGGGAAGAAAGATTGAATGAACTGCAGCTTCAAAACAGACTTCAGAGAATATGGAGTTGTGCTAATGTGCCTGGTTCTCCCCACACAGCTTTCATGGAATAAAAATTGGCATTCGGCCTACTACAGTCAATAGAGAAAAAAAACATAAACAGGTTAAATGTGCTTATGAGAATACCTCACGCTGGAAAGGAAAGCGCATTGAAGCAAGTGCAACTGCTGGCAATGTAACAAGGTAACAAATGTATTAATATCATTTGGAACGTGTCCATACTAGTCTCGTGTTGGGCAACGGTGGCAGATGCAGTGCCCATAAGGTGCTAATGGACATTTGGAATGTTACGTGCAATTTGAGAAAAATTGAGCTGTATCTGCTGTGGCCTTTCTATTGAGCTGTCCATTTGGTGACTGGTTGAACGGGTGTCGGCAGCCAAGGTACTCCGCCATAGAGATCTTCAGCACCCGATCCGCCGTGGCGGTCGATTTTGTGCGACAAGGCAGGAAGTGCCCTGCAAATCAACGCCCTCCCCTTCCTAGGCGATCCTACAGCCAATCATGCATGCGATTGGTGGATCTGATCCTGATTGTGAGACGGAACTCAGCACTCAGAGCTGGCAACTCAGTTGGTTACACAACCCCAGAGCCATGAGGAAACCTTAGAGTGTGGGTTATTTTTAAGGGAACACTGGGCTTAAATACAGAAAGGAAGCGAGGGAAATATACACAGCTCAGGAATTGAGAAGTATTTATCATTTCAATCCCTGGTGTTTAAACATTTGAAATGTTACAAATAATGTAAAATTCAGTTCTGACTATTACTACTAGCTGTGTGTGCAAACGCATAGAAAGTTTGCATGGTTTTTAACAAAATACAGAATATGAATACTTTTTTAACCACAAACAGGATATGTGCTTTCACCATCCCAAGTATAAGCAATGATAAAGGTTTGCAAGTGATTTTGTGCCCAGTCATATCCCACATCTGATGAGGCAAGTCATTTTCATGTCCTCTTGCATGATAGGAGTTTTCTCATTAATCATATTTTCATTAATCACTAATTGCTTGTGACTGATGGCCCTTCTGTGCCTAATCACAAAATGCATCTGGCATTACAAAATGCATCTGGCATTGTGAATTATTGTATCTTACTTGCGTGTTCCACGCAACAAAATTTCAAGGTTTACAGAAATTACATTGTTTTGATGGTACTGGATAAAGCAGTTAAATCCTTTTGCGCATTTGTATGTCTCCCAGCCCTCTGTTTGTCTCAGAGCCAGCTTGCGAGCCTGATTGATCGCAGATGACCGACAGCTGTGTTGACGGACCCAGGAACAATAAAATGGTATAATAATGATGGTGTCTGACCGGCGCACCACTGTGAGTGGCAAATACAAGGAACAACCCAAGGGTAGCCTGGAGCTCCGCCCAGTCTTTGAGGGTGTCGAAAGCACGCTTTTGTTTTGTCGAGCAGTATACGCTGGAAATGTGGCAGGGCTGTGTGGAGACCTTTTCAGCAGGAGGGGCTCAAAGTGAGAAAAGGGCACACCAACCGACAAAGCTGTTTTACCACACCCAGTTATCGAACAGAATAGATTTTACCAAAGTCAATTAATTAAAATTAAGGAGAGCAACAATAGTACAAACATAATTTTTAAATTACATTTGTCTGTAACACAGGTTATGCCCCTTACACAGGTTAAAAGGTACAGCATAGCTAGATTTGTTCTGTTTTTGCTATTTGTATTTCTTCCAGTCTTCCTCCTGATGATCATTTCTTTGTTGCCAGGAATACAATTGTGTATGATAATCTGCTGGCTTTTGTAGTGTCCATGCCTAAGGTTTGGTAAGATTGCTGGTACTCTGTGGCCATGGAGTACCTGGAATGGCATTGTAGCAAAATGGCGGCCAGCGGGATGGGTGCGGGATACCATCCCGGACAGGCTCCAGCTGTCCTCATGTACCTGCAAGTTTGAGAACGTACAGCCACTGCCTTCCTGCCAACTGTGCTTGTGCCACTGCAGTCTATTCCTGTTTATGCCACCATTGGTGCTTTGAACAGTTCTGCAGACTGTCCTGAAGGTGCTGTCCACATTGAGGGAGATCGCTTTGGGGAACAGCGTCCCCCGGCTGTACAACACGCCGTGCGAACAGTACAGCGAGGTCTGGATGCAGCAGAGTCCATGCAGTACCTCGCCGAGCACAAGCCATTCCTCGACCCAGGTTCTACACAGCTCACAGTGGCCCCACCCCCACCATGTACACGGCTGACAGCACCCCTTCTCCCGTTCCTACCGGTGCCAACATGGCACAGCGCCAAGGATCACAGGGTGGCAGAGGAAGACAACCGAGGAGACACCCCTGTACAGACCGTGGCAAGGCTAAATGAAAAGGGTTTGGCCACTGCTGTTTCGGTGGCGTCTGGTTTTGTGCCAACAAGACTGTGGAGGAATGGCTGGCAGAGATTTGGGCTGCCAGATTCACTGGGGAGGGCAGACAATCCTCTGACACCCCCCATTTTCCCCCACCCCTAAAATCATGAAGTGAGGCAATAAAAGAAAATGTCACAATATAACTATCTGTAAATCGTTGAGGTACATAAGAATCATTAGCTCAGAATTTGACAATTACGTGAAGTAGTGACAAAATTCTATTGTGCAGCCTCTTGTAAGTGAAATATTTAGGATTCCAATCAGCCTTTAAACTGTGCTCATGTGCAGTGATGTCACCCAAGTTAAACTTTAGCCTTCAGCCATTGTATTTCAAATGAGTTAATCAATACCATTACACCAGAGAGAACAGGTTGCAAAAGCTCTGTGTTGAGACTGTTTAAAGGAATCAATAAGACACTGAAGTTCTTTAGTACTCATAAAAGGCCGTTTAGAATCAGACTGGTACTGAGCCAGCTCTTTTCAGCAAAATAATTAGGAGTTGTTTACGTAACAGGTGAGAATCTCAGGCTACCGCTCTTGCACTTCTGCCATATACAGTATAGCAGTTGGACTCAGAGACTGATTTACAGTATATATACACAGTACTGTAATTTGCTAATTTTGTTAATTTTTTCAGTGATCAAATAAATAATGAACTAAACTTAATGGAGAGGTATGAATTGATTTAGAAAAGTCTGAGTTCCTAGCCTTGTCTTGTGGCTGAAGTAATGTCACCTTGTACATCTTAACAAAAACAAAAATAAATGCACTGAAATAAGATACAGCACAATGGCAATAATGTATTCAAAGTAACCTAATCCATGTCTGAGCTCGGTTTTTTGTTTTGTTTGTTTGCCATATATAGAGCTTTGGTGTGTGGGCCACAGCCAGGATAACTAGCATCTTATTTTTTTTCCCCTTGAAAATTCAATGGTTAGACTGAAGATAAAATATTACTATGTTGGGTCTCTTTTAGGTTTTAGAAGAAAATATTTTAGCTTCAGTTTAGGTTCATGGCTAGTTCCAGATTTAGTTAATGATGACCTTAGTATGAACCTGAAATATAACTTTACATATATGTAATTGTTAGTAGTATATAATTAGCATTAGTATTACCCTGCTAATTTCCTGAGAGCTGTGAGCTAACCCAAGCTAAAATTAATGCACAATTCTTGGTCCAGATCAATGAATTTAGCCAGCTATCCTGTAAGCAGACAAGGTAAAAATTATCAATCAGCACAAAAAAAAAAGATTAAATTTGAACACATGGTAAAAGTAAAGAAACAAACTTGAATGATCACTTTGTGGGTCTTGCCATTGTCACCAAATCATAATTATACTGTTTTGTGTTGAGGGCTCTATTTGGCAATATGGAAAAGCAATTACACTGCACTGTTTGATGTTTTGACAGTCAGGTAGGTCCTAAATCTCCCTGTACGAATGGATTGAAAATACGATTGTCAAAATTCCATACATAAACCCAGATGCAGAACTATGTATAAAAGGCAGTAACTCCTTCAGGAATTGTCCAATGTGGATCTGAATCCCTTCAAATTAAAGCTGACAGTCTGCTATTTAGTTCACCTCATACTGTTTCCTTTCAAATCAAAAGTACTGGAGTCCAAATACTTTCGGACTGCACTTTATATCATTAATTGTGTCACGGTCCAAATACTCACAGACTGAACTTTATATCATTGATTTGGTATTGTGCTCGTTGAATTTATTTCTATCACTGAATGTAATTTTGATATTAATAATTCAATTTGCAGGCAGATTTGAGGAAATGTGGTTTTATAGCTTCATAGAGTATATGGTCATGTAACTTAAACTTACACAATGTTTTGAGATGCAAGTTTTTTTTTTTTTTGTTTTTTTTTACCTTATGAGTTCCAAGGGGCTCTGCAGCTGATGTTGTTTACTGTTCCGTATTTAACATACTGCTAGTCGGCAGTTTAATTGCCTCTGGCAAGCTTTTAAATATAAGGGCAAGGATCCTGTTCCTGTCCTCAGGGTCTAATTCTGCTGCAGGCCACACAGTAATATAGGACAAATTGAACAGATTAGAGCCCAGGTGTATTTCTTAACTGATGAAAACTCAAGACGGGCACAAAGTTTGAAAGACCTGCTTCAGCAGCTTCAGATAACCTGAGTTTAAAGTTGTGTTACAGGGTAACAGACTATTTCCATTTTCAGTCTCCAAATAATGAAGAAGGACTTAAGTTTCCGTATCATGGGTGCCAATGAAAAATGCTTAAATGGCAAGAAAAGATCAACAATAACAAAATTAAACAAAAGCACAAAAATTGAGAAAAAAACAAAAACAAAACAAAACAGGAAATTGAAAATGTGAAATTGGTGTCTCTGGTGGCATTTCAATTTAATTTATTATAGTTAATTATTGTACGCAAGCAATATACAGGGTACATTTACCATCATTTTGAATAATGGGATATACCACTCACATTACTTTTCAGCTTTTTTTTTTCTTTCTTGGAGAAAATGTGGTAAACTGAAAAATCATTTGGCCAGCAAAATGGTTTGAAAAATTATAACTAATATTATTATAACTTTGAAATGAAGGTCACTGTGATCAGTTATAAAACCAGCCATTAATTAACTTGAGTCTAGGAATCAAGAGATTTTCCACACAATCACTGGCTTGTGCAATTTGCTCCATATTTTGCCGAACACTCAAAGGAAAAAAGAAAGAAAACTGGCCAATCTGTGCCAACAGGGCTGATGTAAGCTCTTTGTAAGTGTGCTTATACCCAACAAATTGCCAAACAGATTGAAATTATGCAAATGTGTGTTTTTCTTGAGTGGCTGCCGGTGGTTTAGCTGATAGCGCCATCGCTGCACTGCACACGAACTGACCTCAGCCCTGGAACGAGAGGCCCTAAGATCTTCACTGCCTTCACCTGTCAGGAATAGGAAAACAAACAGTGACCTTTACTCAGGCCTCAGACAGAGAGAAAAGAACACGGAACGAAGATTTAAAAACTCTGAGCACTCCGAAAGCCTTGAAGGCTGGGTTTTAATTATTAAAAGCTGAGTTAAAGGAGTGCAATGGAGAATTACTCTGTGCTCATTTTACACGATGCTGCTAAAAATGACATGAAAAACTATAATATCTGCATTAATTGAAAACCAAACTCAAATAGTTCCTCTTAAATGGGGGTTTTAATGTTCAAAATAAATAAATAAATACTACCTCTAATTGGGAAATAATTGCATTTTTAGGCTCAGATTATCTGATTAGCCACAGTAATACAATGCTTTTACATTATTGGTTTCAAAAATCATAATTTGTATAAATACTAACAGAAAATGTGTAGCATGTTTAAAAAATTTAAGTGGCAGCTATCATTTCATGTCAACTATAAGTGCTGTTATTGTTGAGTGTAAACGTATTGGAGCAGCAACAGCTCAGCCGCAATGCGGTAGGCCACAAGCTTACAGAACAGGACCAGCAAGTGCTGAATGTTTATCAGGTAAAAATCATCTGTTCTCGGTTGCAACACTCACTACAGAGTTTCAAGCTACCTCTGGAAGCAACATCCACACAAGAAAGAACTGTTCGTCAAGAGCTTCATGAAAATTTGTTTCCGTTGCCGAGCAGCTGTACACAAGCCTGAGATCACAATGCGCCAGGGCAGGCCCTAGGGTTTTGGTGGCCCTAACCGCAAATCTGGGGGGGGGGGGGTTTATGGGATTCTGTCGAGCGGGGGGGGTTCGCTTTGTAAAATCCTTCTTACATTACAGTGTTATGAAATGTTCGGTTGCCATTCCATTTAAAATTTATACCGCTTGTTCCGCAATAGGGGATGAATAACGTAATTGCAAAAATAACCTTAGATGAACATTGGATCGTGTGGCCCCCCCTCGTGGCCGTGTGGCCCCCCCAGCAGCTGTGGCCCTAAACAACCGCTTAGACCGTTTATGCCACGGGCCGGCCCTGCAATGCGCAATTCCAAGCGTTGGCTGGAGTGCTGTAAAGCACACTGCCATTGGACTCTGAAGCAGTGGAAATGTGTTCTCTGGAGTGATGAATCACGCTTCACTGTCTGGCAATCTTACAGACAAATCTGGGCTTGGCAGAATACATAGTACCAACAGTACTGACTCGAATAGTGTCAACTGTAAAGTTTGGTGGAGGAGGAATAATTGTCTGGGGCTGTTTTTCATGGTTTGGACTAGGCCCTTTAGTTCCAGTGAAGGGAAATATTAGTGCTAGAGCATGCAATGACATTCTAGAGAATTGTGCGCTTCGAACTTTGTGACAATAGTTTTGGGAAGGATCTTTCCTGTTTCAGCATGACAAAGCCCCCATGCACAAATCAAGGTTCATTAAAAAAAATGGTTTGCGGAGTTTGGTGGGGAAGAACTTCACTGGACTGCACAGAGCCCTGACCTCTACCCAGTCAAACACCTTTGAGATGAATAGGAATGCCAACTGAGAAACTGGCCTTACGCTCAACATCGGTGCCCAACCTCACTAATGCTCTTGTGGCTGAATGGAAGCCAATTCCTACAGCCATGTTCCAAAATCTATTGGAAAGCCTTTTTAGAAAAGTATAGGCTTTAACAGCAGCAAAGGGGAGTCCAACTCCAAATTAATGCCCATGGTTTTGGATGTCACATTACATTACATTATATTACAGGCATTTAGCAGATGCTCTTATCCAGAGCGACTTACACAACTTTTACATAGAATTTTAGGATGTTCAACAAGTACATATGGGTGTGATGTTCAAGTGTCCACATACTTTAGGAAAGGTAGTTTATAATGCGCTTCTCTGACCAAGCCCATAAAATTAAATTTTTGAGAAATGCTATCTGTTTTTCAGTTTTCTACCATATTGTAAAAAGCATCCCAGTCCAATTCAAGGCCAAACCTAGGGCTGTAGTCTGATTTAAGACTGAAACTGAAACAGCAATTTCTTTCAAATTCTAAACATTTTGTTACCACTCATTTAGGAAAACTGGCTGCATCCCAGTTTGAAAACACTGCAGATTTATGCTAACTGAGTTCACCACATGGCTGCAATGAACTTGAACCCAGAGGTGTAAATGCTTAATATTTGAAAGGATAATTCTGTCCCAAGGTGCTACCTTTTTTTTGCATGTCAAGAAAAATGTGCACATTAAATGTCTGCATAATTAGAAGTTAGTAGGTTAAAGCCATTATTACGCTATTCAATTTTCTTGAGGAGCTTCGTCCATTTGTCTAAAAGTGATTTCCAGTGGGTCCTTGGCCATATTTTGTCAAACAAGCTAGTTCACTTACTTATGTACAGACCTAATTAAGCCCTCTCTTTACTCTCTTACCTAACAATTTTCTAAGAGGGTAGTTGCCTAGTAACAGAGCTTACAGTCAATTTTGAAAAGTGTCTGGAGCCTACTTTTGACACATTTATCTACCTAGCAAACTACCATTTAGATAATTATTGTAGTGATAGTTTAGGTGCAGGTCACGTTTTTTTTTTTTTTGCTGTGAAGTGCATCGATTTCGGGTTTTAGATATTTTTCACACTTTTCTTACTTCAGCCTCTAGCCTAATGATATGGCTTTGCTTGCTACTCTGGCCTCTGGCCAATTAGCGAGGCTGTGTCTGGTCTGCTACTTTGGCCTCTAGGAATCAGTGGTTTGCTTGGTTTGCTTCTCTGTACTCAGACTTGTTAAAGTGAGATCCCATTTCCGCTTGAGAAATCCCTCAGTGGCATAGTTCCATTGGTTTTATTACAGTTTTACCCCTGTGATGTATACCAGACCTATATATCATGCGTTACTCCAGAACACCAGTATCTATGGTAGCTATTGTTTTACTAAACTGGTTTTGACAAAATATGGAATGGCTAGCTATTGCCACCTGTCATTACAACGTACACGGTGTACAGACCGGCAGCAATGTTAGCAGTGTTAACTTCAGTCCCGTGGCATCATCAAAATCACAGGTGAAATATCGATTGACAATGTCGCATGTAGTTAAAATTGTCTTGAGATACCACACTCACCATGAAATTTATAATAGTGTTCCCCTCACAAAATCATAAATTTCAAATATGAACATGTTGAGAAGGTTAAGGTTATGTCTG
Source organism: Anguilla anguilla (assembly GCF_013347855.1). Classification (NCBI taxonomy): domain Eukaryota; kingdom Metazoa; phylum Chordata; class Actinopteri; order Anguilliformes; family Anguillidae; genus Anguilla; species Anguilla anguilla. The sequence goes on from NC_049214.1 coordinate 27,181,100, forward strand.
TAAACACCTCACACTATGGGGTTATCTGGGCAGATAACGGGAACACCCCTCTGCGATTATTGGCCCGATTACCCTGCAGTGTGCATCAGGCTTTACTGTGAACTCGCAGCCTGCCTCATGCATTCTCCAAGCACCTCCACTCACTTCCAGTCTTTGTGCTTCTACAGTAGCTGTGGTTAAAAACAGCATAAAAATTCAGTTCTCAAATCCCCAATGTGAATTTAAAAGAAGACTCGGATAGCTGTTCTACTCAAGTGCATTTTTAGTGAGTTCACTGCTATCGCTTTCCGCCAGTGATAAAGAGACCAAGGGACCAGTATGCAACCCAATCAAACTAATGGCCCTTGTGCTCTGAAGGAAAATAAAGAGGTACAGCAACTGGACATATCACAAGGAGCTCAGTCGCTTGTGTGTCAGTGCTGTGAAAAAGCAAAGGTCTGGGGGGAAATATATAAACCAGGCGTAACATATGCATTTTCTGTTATCAAAACTGGAGATGACAGGCTTAATATTAACCACCGCCACACTAAGACAATTCTGATGACAAAATTGATTCACTGCCTTTGATGGATGTTTTGCAAAAAGCTTCTTTCATCCATTCATGATTGATTTTATGCCATCCTTTCCCATAAAGCGAGGGATGTTTCATACAAAGAGCTGTGATAATGGACTTTTTTTTTTTCCTTTTGTAAAAACTTGCCTGAACTACAACATCTTCACGTTGCCAACTGACGTTTTGATGCGCTGCAATGTAGCTATCATCACGCCAATGCAGAGATGGGTAGCTGATGACACTGGGTGTGTACATTTGTATGTTTTAGAGGCATCGCTAACTACCTTTAAGCAGAACAATCCCATAGCCAGTCAGGTGCATTGCTCGGTGCAGTGTTTAAATGTACTGTATGTATGCAGCATCCTGAGAGAAACCGGAAAGCCAGATATACGTCTTTCAGCTAATATGTCAACTGTCCGCATACATATAGCCTACAGCACAGTGTACCAAAAAGTACATGTGGCAAAACATCACATATTAAAAACAATGTGAGAATTATTGAAAATATATTTGTAAATCATAATACATGATAAATGTACTAAATATGGGGTTTCTGTAAGTTTCATAAATTATTTGATACCCATTTTGAAGCCGAGAGACACCACTGTAATAATAGTTGAACAACGTTCACCAGTCTCGTAAATCATTGTCTTCAGTATCTGAGAGGTTGTTAACATAGTGGAATTTAATTCATTTGTTTGACAAAGTCCTTTGAAAGGGAATAGTTATATCAAGGAACTCTGCAAACAGACATGCATCACTGCCCAAAGGAGGTATGTGTGAGGAATACACTCCTCCCATCGTTTTGCATTAGGGACCGCTTATACGCCCAGTCTGCTAGTTCTCATTCTCAAGGTGTTGTCAGTGACTTATTCCAAAACAGGCAGTGGGCTGACCTTGAAAAAAACCTCTACATAATACTGATGAGAAGCCATTTTACTGGGTAATAACAGCATATTTTACGCTAATTAATTAATCAACATTACATAAATACCAAGTATACAATTTGCTTTTAAATAAGTAGCTTTCTGTACTTTTGAAATTACTTCAAAACAATACTTACAGAAATGTATCCCGACAATGAGAAATGTTTTTACCTGAAATTAATTTGAAGCCTCGACTGGGATTAGTGTTGGCACAATATTTTGGGGATAGTAATAAACTGGACTGATTGTCACTGTGCCAGGGGTGGAAGGGTTTAGATTTTGGAGGGAACCTTTGAACAGGTATTCATCACAATATTCTGGCTGAAAAACCACTGCAAACCTTAGGGACAAAACTGGAGGTGCATGCAGAACAGCCTCCAATACCACAAGAAAGCCAGACCTTTCAGGCATTCAATTATTGAAGCTAAATGCACATTAGAAAGGTTTTAAACTTGGTATTGATTGGTTATCGTGTCGCTTATACTATGATCAATTTCTTAGCTACAATCCACATTGAAGTTTCGTCTAGTCTATATTTCTGTATCTTACCAATAAAGTGATTAATTATTGTTTTTCTCTGGGTTTACTTGTCAAACCCCTTGATGGGTTGGACTTCCTTTTTTTTGTTCTCCCACCAGTGACAGCTACTAATGATCCGTTCAGCCACTTCTCTCCACTGTTACAGTCATTTTATATCTCCCCATCTTCTTCACCTCCAAGTCTGTTTATTCTTTTTTTTAAAACAGAGAATGGGGAGGACTATTAAGTCAGAATGATGTCATAACAAATTATGTGCCAAAAGCATTGAATCTATGGATTGAAAAGCACTGAACCTAATGGGGTGCCCAGTCTTATCCGAAAAGGACCAAGGTGGGTGCAGGTTTCTGTTTTAGCCCAGCACTATGACACTTTAATCAACTAATAAACTAATCATGATCTTCAATCAAGACCTTGATTAGTACTATATAATCATGTGTGTTTGTGCTGGGCTGAAACTAAGATCTGCACCCACACCTTTACGTGTAAGACTGATCACCCCTGATATAAGTCACTGCAGTGCAACATATTTCCAGTTTCCTATCACATGTGCCTCCCCAGATGACCACCAGTTTCCTTTATAGGCAATTATTCAGTCATTCACACATCTCCCCAGTCAAAATCATACTGCAGAGTGTACATACTGTTTTATTATTTAAGTGGTATAATCCAGAGAGCCATTCAGAATGAGAGCACTCCTTTTACCCCCTATCAGTATTTAGAATTTTGTGCAGAAGTTCTCATTGCCTAACAATGTACAGCCATGGGGGATGCTTACTAGACACCTCTGACCCCAACAAGTGGGAAATCACTCAAGGAGAAATGTCCTGTTTTGTTCTTGTTAATTAAAATGTTTGTCGTCTCGTGATAAAAAAAGATAACTGAGTGGCTTCAAAAAAAAAAAAAATGAACATAAAACAACCCTGTTTTCTATGTGTGCCAAGAGTTTTAAGCTTACTGTGAGAACATGTGTATTCCTGGGGAAAAAAATGGCATTGAGCCCTATGTTGTACTCCCCCCCCCCCCCCCTTCCCGGTTGTTATAAGGGAAGCTCGACAAGATTGATACATGCAGCAATCACAAACGCTGGTCCTCTCCAGAGAGACATAAGCTTTGCTCATTCTGTGTGCTCACCCTCTGACCTTATATGACAACACAGGACCCATTTAAATGAACATACTGTTTAAACAGCAACGTTAATTCAAATCCAATGAGACTGGTTTAGAGTCCCTGAACCCCAGTCAGTACAGCTATGGTGGACAGGATGCCACTTATGATGGATGGACAAAAATGACATGGCTTCAAGGACAGAAGTTAATTCTTCTCAAGAACCCCATGAGCTCAATCAAAAAGCAGTGGGAGGGCCAAATACAAAGCCTTACAGGTAGGGCCGGGGGAAGCCAATCAGGCACTCTGTGAAAAATAGGGACACTACGTTAAAACTTTTAATACAACCAGAAGAACAGCCAAGTCACACACTGACCCCTAGTTTTGACTCAAGACAAGTGTCAGGAATGAAAAATGGTGGCTCGCCATTTCGAAGAGGAGGTTTCTTACATTGGATGCTGCAAACTCCTCAGTTATCTTGAAGTAGTCCAATTTTTGACATATTTGGTGCTCAACTGATATTTTGGCCAATCCGTCCAGACATCTTGTGACATTGTCGATCGCAGGTAGACAAACTTTATAAATTTGAGTCCCGCACCTCCATCCAGATGGCACAGTTACAAACACAGTTAACAATTCGCGCAGGGCAACACTGAGCTTTGGGTACAAATCCATAACCTTTTCCTGGTAGATGTACCTTTACTCTTTATGTTCTTATGCTAGGCTAGTCACTGCTGCATTGGAACTAGTTTGACTAATGTCCCACTTTTCAAGGAAAATGTTTGTTAATGTTGAACAGCTTTCCAAGTTTTTCACCTTTGCTTGTGCAGGCCTTCTATACTCAGCACCACTGGGCTTTGAACATCTCATTGTGATAATCATTACCACAGTGTCACATGAGATGAAATTGTTCTTCTGTTGTCAAAGCCATCGGGTATTCACAGACAGCCCTCTTAAAGTTTTCAAAACTTGACAGTGCCCCTTGTGGTCTGGTGTCCTTGGCAATTTGCCAGTTTGCCCAGTGCTTCTTCCAGTCCTGCTTGCAGGTGACAACTAGCATAGAATTATTCATTGACCCGGTACGAAAGTGCAAAAAATGGTAGTGCTAAAAATGTATATGGCTTTGTGACACCAAAGGTATTTTAGCTTTAAATAAACATGTGTAGGTTATTGCAAAGCCCTGCCAAGTATCCCACACTCTAGTGGCTGTATTTTTGTCACTTACCCTATGGTGCAAACAAGAGTACAGCTGTAAAGTAGTTTGATAGTTTGAGACTATGCTCATGTGCCAAGGTGTTTAAAGCATTCAACAATGAAATAAAGACCAGAGCCAAACCACTGGCCTATTTGTGCTCTTGACAAACTGAAGAGGAACCAGCTGTAATAGATTTGAGATACAATAGTACATTGCCAACCCCAAGATAAAGAAGCAGACCAGCTCAGAATAAGCTCAGTTACTAAAATAATAATAATAATAATAATAATAATAATACGCTACTGTCCAAATGTTATGTTGAAAAAGCAAGAAGCAGCTTTGAATAATTAAACTTGAAAATGCCAGTGAAGCTCAAATTTACATTCTTCAAACTTGAAATATGACTGCATGTGACTGCATGTTCAGAAGTCAGGTCTCACTAATATAATTACAACAATGTTCAACAATAACCTAACAAGTTCTCGTGTGGTAGCAAACCTACATTTGATTCGGCTGTACAAACTGAAGGACCCAGCTTAGGCCTGAAGCAAGCATTACATTTATAGGTTTATGTTTTAACTTCACTCTTAACACTGAATTATGTGCTAACAATGCCAGACTGCCGGAGGCGAGACTGAGTTAGACTTTTAATAGGTATTCCCAGCTGACACAAGCTTGGCATACTAAGGACCAAAATCAAATCTACTGCAAAGAGTGGTGATTATCACTTAGAACAAGACAACACAATTCACCACTGGCTTAGGGTCAATAAAGCTTTGTGTTTTACCGCTGACTACAATGCTTAATTTTCAGAAATACAAAAAATAGTTGCCAAGTGATGAGATATGACAGTTTAGAATCTTATTGTGTCTATGCACATATGAACATATTCACAAGTGGTTCCCTGCTTTCTAAATGGTTCCCTGCCTTCATCCATGTTACATCTTCATGATCCAAGAATTCAGTAAGCATCTCATCCTCTAGGTTTACATGTTTATTTTTTATTTTTAATTTGTGAATAATTCTGAATATTTACGCTGGTTAAACCTGGCCCGATATGAAGAGTATTTCAAACAGATGCTTCATTTATCAAAAAATAAGCCTTCCACCATACACATAAGTTTGAGAATGATACATTTTGTTTGGTGTTTAGTGATACTTTAAACTGGGTCAACATTATGTTTCCCCACGGTTTCAAATAGAATTTAAGTTATTTGTATCATAAAAGTGCTTAAATATGGTGACATATTGTATATGTGAGATTGCTAAATCCTTAAGGTCCAATGGCCATGAAATTAGATGCTAGCATCTAACAATAACATTCTCTTAAATTATGTTTACTTTTATCTGTCATTGATTCACTATAACCAGTATACCATTGTAAAGCTTAGTCTCTTCATACTTTAATTTTTTTTTTAACTAAAACAAAAAACCTGTCTTGATCGGTAAAACCTCTAGAGATAAAAACAAATAAATAAAACAGCTCCCTTCTGGAAAGGAGGGCTAAAATTGGCACCCCAGGTTGATGATTATGGTATATTATAATCCAATAACTCTTTGCAACAAGTCTAACAACTGCTAACACTAGAGTGATGGTATTGACATTGCCAAAATTTTCAGAATAAATATGTATGTTTACCAAGTGGGACTCACATAGGATCAGGGGATTTGGACATTTTGCTACAAACATGCTTTTTATTCCAAGTTTTCAACCAGTCTGTACTGTATATAGTTTTGGAGATAATTGGGTTTATTTAAGACAGGGTATTCTTACAAAAAGCTCTGGGTTTTAAGTGGGTTTTAAGGGGTTAAGTAGTATGATATTCAATATTGCATTGACGTTTTGCTGTGTATTGACATATATATGGCTTGGTCAGTAGATTTTGGTTTGTGTACAACTGACAAACATACATTCTTTGTAACAATTCATTTTACCATTTTCTTTTTTTTTTCTTCTAAGAGTTCATTCAAAGGATATGAGGCAATCTGTTTGATTAGGCTTCAAACATCTCAGGATTTCGTTAGTATTTTGGGACTTACTTAGGGTTTTGTAAAAGTTTTCATACACTGATTTCCATGGAAAGTAATGGATTTTTCAGTACTAATGTAAATCACCAAAGATTATTTACTTTAAACAGCTCCAGGCTGCATATACATATTTTGTGATGGTCAGTGGTCACTGGAAAGAAAAAATAATGAATTTCTGACTAGGCTATTGATCCCAGAATTACAGAATGTACTTTTTGTTAAATCCAAGTATACAGCTAATGGCACATTGACATAAAAAACAGGAAAACAGGAAAAGTGAGACCTCATGTATCACTTGTACCATCATCGGGTTCTGTCTTTGACTATCGCATGTCGCATATATACAGGAAAAACAGAGCTTGTGCAATATGTTTTATTGTAAATACACTACCTACACTATTGTGGTGCACTGTGGGTATTAATTCTCCACTGATTTTTATAAACCACAAGAGGGAACGCTTAGTAAATTAAATTCAGAACAGAAGATTCCTTTGCCTGCAGCGTTAAATATCCTTACCTGATGATCGAAAAGTTGAAGTTTCACTTCAAGGATTTATTTTTTTTTAATCATTTGGGAACATAATAGCACAATTCTTATTTTGGATCGTGCTTTTTTTCTCTGAGCACCTGTATAAATTCAGAGATGTGCAAATGCCTTTGTGAAACAACAGAATGTAAAGTCTCTTTAATTTTGGGCCATTTAAAATTCAGAGCATTGCAATCATGTTTTTCAGTTCTCACAACAATCGAGCAGACCCGGGCGCCATGTTGCATGTTTTTTTCTTTGATTAAGCCGGCAGATTTGATGAGGGATCTTGGGAGCTTTCACCCTCCAAAGTATTTGTCAGTCTGTTACACCACCAAGGTGGATTTTGACTATGATTAATGGGTTCATTCGCCATGCCTGAAGAGTACCGTGTTGCTTTGTTGTTCTGGGAGGACGTGAAACCATATGTCATCCCTGTGAGCCCGTTGAAATGAGACAACTTATCAGTGCCACGGCGACAGAAAAACACGGCAGCCGCGACCTTGCATGCCGCCAGGGTCACCGGCACGGCATACACCGGGCAAATGAGCCATCAAACCTTTATTATAATTATTAAATCGTTTATAGGCGTCCCATAGTAAACACATATTAAATTTGTTGTGTTGTGAGTCGCAAGGTTGCTTATTACTGATATATAGTCTGTTCCCCTGGAAACAATGAACTCAAATCTGAAATAATCTTTAACGGCAGGTAGACGTGCTGCAGCCGCAGACGAGGGTTGCTTGAATCATTCGGTCCTCCTTTATTATTTAGTCGCTTGGGCTCTTAGAATGTGTCTGTTATAATTGCTTTGAAACACTGCTTAACTTATGTTAGACTTGTACAGAAACTCTAAAGTAGGAATTAAGAACAGAGGTGGGAAAAGTACCAGAGTCCATAAACTAAAGCTATACAGGTAATCTGTAGGTAATGTGCTTAATGATTGTTAGGACTGATAAGCTCACTCAGTATCAAGGAGGAAAGGACAAGTATTTAAAGTGAGGAAGAATTCCCAAGGGGACACAGACAAATTGAGTTAATGTTCTCAAAGGTACTCCTGGTAACATGATGTAGTGCAGGCAGGGGCGTGAGGTCATAGGCACCAGGGGATGACAGCACCCCCACAAATCCCAATCTCCCTATTTAATTTAGTTACTTTGTAGTTTTACCCAAAAAGTATTCCAACTCAGCAAAGTTCGGGCAGATAGCCTACAACGATTGAACAAAGATGGCGCTGCTGACAATGAGTATTTTGATTGTTTGAAATCGATTGAACGTAAGAATTGGTCAGATTCTACATAGTTAGCCTATTAAACACACAAGCAAAGAGTGGAGCAGCTAAAAACAATCGATTCACTTAATTATCTGTGTGAAATAATGTGTTGCTAGCATAATGCTTAAAGTCCGTTGTTAATCTTGTAGCCTTCCTTCTAGTATAGCCAGAGCCGATGAGGCAGAATTAAGCACCACCAATCACTTATGGTTTTTAATTGCTACCAGCAATCACCCCCATGTCAGGCAGACTTAAAATCATGTGCACGCTCCTGGGCGCAGGACTAAAGAGGCGTGGCATAGACAAGGAATGAGGCAGTTGTGGTAGGGAATCAGCCATGGAAAAAACACACGCAGAGGTGAGGTGGTGGGGGTGGGGAGGGGAGGGGTTAAAAGCTGTGCCAGTGCCCTGTCATGGCCATGTGGCCCGTTAAGGCCTCACTGTCTGTGCATGTGAGGGGTCAGTGAGTTCTGAGGATGAGAACTGCTAATTGGAGACACAGAGGGCCTATCGTAAGAGAGCCAGCCAATTATCTGAATGGGCTTCAGGTGTTTCCCTGGCTTCCACATAATTGGCTGCCTAGTTCAATGATTGGCCCTCACGGAGCTGTCCAGGCTTGAGTGAGGAACAGGGGTGCTGAGGTTTCTCCTGGTCCTGCTGGCGCTGTCCATGGTACTGCATTTCCCTGCTGTGGAAACAGACAGCAGGAGTCGGTGCTGACCCTGTGCAGGCAGCAGTGGAGACTCTGATCTACACACCACCATGGAATAAGGGGATTTAATTTGTTTCCCACAGCTTTCCCTAACTTCTACTGATAATGTCCTGCTAACAGAGGTATCAGGTTTCTGTTGTCAAAAGAGATAAATTCAATTCATGAAAAGATATGGGTCCGAGAATCAGATTTGCACATATGATAATTGATAATGTGATAATAATAATCAAGTAGTTTTGTTTATTAGGAACACCAGAGCAGCTTGCAGAAAGCAAATTGGCCCAGAACTCTGCAGAATGCTCATTATAGTATGCTAGCTGCTGTTGAAGTATTAGTGTTAAGGCACAGTTTGTTGCCCATGTGTATTATTGAGAACCAGTTTCAATTACATGCAACTGATTCCCTTTGGGCCCGCACAAATAAAATCACTGAACAGCATAATGTGCTACACGTGACACGAGATTTCTAACATAAATTGAATCTTATTCCTTATATGCGGTATGTAACATGAAGAAAAGAAAAAATAACCCATCTGAATCTGATTATAAATAAAAGGGCTGTATATTCAATGAATTACAGTGCGATGCCCTCGGCCAAAATATCCTTATAATATTTGGAACACTTAAGTGTTTTCCCTTTTCGCGACAGTTGTTGCATTAAGGAGGAACAGTTCTCTTTTTTAGCCCATTAGACATTTTCCCAGCACTAGCTGCAATGTGACTGCCTAGTAACTCTTGACAGACTGAAACCATAAAACGGCACAATTAAGTTTAATGGAGGGTGAAATTACCTAATTTATAATATGGAAGCAGTTGGAGATTTAGCTATTAAAATGTATGAATGGATGAGTCTACTTCGGAATAAATTTGTATATGATCCACCCCTCCTTTGAGACGGTAAACTGGAACTCGAATTCTGCTACACCAGCTGCCCACTGTTACATGAGAACTCGGTAGCACATAATTATATTATCTGGCTCCCAAGATACTTTTCATTATTTTTTCATCATTTTGGTTCAGAGACATCACGTCATAACTGAACGAACAGCTCAAAGTAAGTTATTCTAAACTCAACAAACATTATTAAATTTCCATCTTATATTTGGACGAAGCTTACTGTACGCCAGGTGGGGGTTGGGGGTGGAGTTGGGGGTGGTGGTGGAGCAATAAAGGTGCAAAAAAGCCCTCCAAAAGTCTTTCGCTCAGCAATGGTGCTTGGAGCAAAAACACCTTTTTGTTTAGGACAGTTAACTGCCAATCATTCAGCAATCCTAGTGAAAGGCTTTTGAACAATTTACTCCAGAGGTCTCGTTGATCAAAAGGTGGGAGAATGTGTTATACTGCGTACAATAGCTTAAAAAATGACAGACTCCGGTGGATGCAAGATCTTCAGGTGGCCATTTCTACACGCCCATGGCCGCTATATCTCATGCATCCCAATTATACAGAATTATACAGCAGAGGAAAGAAAAAAACCCATTGGGTTGATCAGAACATTGTTATGGGTCCCAGGCGTCTGTCAGCTACAGCCCTGTTTGAAGGTAACGGCTGTCAGCTTCCCTTGAATTCATTGGCGGGGGAAGTGCGAGGAGGACAAGGTCAGATTATTGATGGAGTTAGGGGAGGCTAACGACAGCTGCGCAACGAAACGCCACGGTGTCATTTAATTCCAGTTAATGTCGTGCCTAGGAGACTGTCAGCCGCGGGATGCAGCGGGATTACCTCGGACAGGCAAGCGCGTTTCGGGCAGGGAGCCTGCAAAGGTGATGTGGGGAACAGCTGATGCCAAAGGTCAGAAAAAACATTTTCTCGCAGAAGGAAGCTCGCAGAGTCGCTAGCCGGCGTAAAGCAGGGGGAGTCTGATTGAAGCGATGGCTTTGGTGGACATGACAGCGATGGGGTATGTGGAATATTCCCCAGCAAAGGCTTAAGCCCGGGTTCAAAACCATTTTTTTCCTCACTTCTGACTTACAAATACAAGGAACACATACAAATGAGACCGCCACCAAAACGATCCTTCTGAAATGGATACCCCGTTTGGAAAGCCGCATGCTGAAAATAAGCATTAATACACAGAGGAATGCAGTGCAATAGACCTGTGGTGTCAGGCTTTCAGAATTACCATATTATCATCCCCAGAAAAACCCATTCGTTTTGCCTGCAACCAAGAGGCACTTGCTGTTGAAATTACATCGACCTTCACTTCGGGTGGGTTTGGCCTGTCACCTAGTAGCTTTTCTCAAGCTAGCTGCCAAGATCATACGTAGCTTTGTTTCATACCCAGCATTAGAAAATTAAATGTGAATATTTATATATAAAGATTGTTTGGTGCCAGAGCATGTACCGTAAGTACATGACTATGGCTTGCGGACAGCATTCTCAATTGACTCACAGTATAGCATGTCACGTCTCCTCCAAAATATTTGGTTACAGGATCTTTCGACACTCACCTGGAGAAACAAGTTAACAGTTTCTGGTTTTGAAAAAATATATGGAATATTTGAATGGTCATTTAAAAAGAAAGAAAACCTTGGTCATTGTGATAATCTTCAGCTGGTGAGATTTTATTTTTGTTTGGGCATAATCAGCTATAGTTCTTAAGTACTGTATATATTTTTTTTTTTTTAATTTTCACTTTTCAAAGAAATTAAAAGTATACTAAATGTTACATACAGTATATGCAGTCATTTTATATACATTATACAGTGCTAAGGTTTGCCTCGAAAATGCATTCAAGTCAACTCATGGAAAACTAATGGTGTTTTTGTACACAGTACATATATTGGGCACGTGCAGGTTCCCCCATCCTTTGACCTGTAGCTACTCTCATCCACTTTAATTGAAGTGATAATACATACAGTATTCACTGGCAGCCATTCAGCTGGGAAACACTTGCAGCTGCGACCAAATGTTTTCAAAATGTGAGAACGTCTCTGAAATATTAAGCGTATTTAATAACGTCATCGGACTGTAGACTGTAGACTTAAGTCCCGAGCCGTAGGTTTTAAATTTATTAATGCTCAGTTTACGGCATGCAATGAGAAATGTGCGATCAGGCCTTACTTTTAAATAGCTTTTATTACCACCTTAACTAAGAAACCAAAATGGTAAACCCATGAATTGTATGTGCTTGCAGTGCTTGTGTGATATACACCATACACTCTTTTACACATACAGAAGCGATACATATGAATTCCTGACCAGGGAGGCATCGAATTGTCTTGCATTGTTATATAAAATGCATCACATGTCACATGTTGTACTATGCACTACAAATTATCATTGTTTTCATTTTCTATTTCACTCTTACTTTTTCCATTACTCGATACTGGAAGAGCTCCCAGGAAGATTGCCCCATAATGCATCTCACACACAATTATACGGCATCATAGACAGACAATTTCTTACATGTAGGAAATTCGCTGGCGGATCATAGACCGGCTGAGAGCTAGCAAAAGCAATTACGCGGATGCCATTGTGACCTACTCAGACTAATGAATGACTGGGAGACAGCCAAGCCCTGAGTCATGTGCTGTGAGAATCATACTGCGTGAGCTCGGGGAAGCCTACGCAATTACGGTGACTAGTGTTTCTCATAGAAACATCCCCTCCTGCTCACACCTCAGCTTAACAGCTGTTCCTTGTGTCTGAGACTATTCAGACTACCCCTTCCTAGGGTTATTCCAGAGGAAGGGGTTGTATGAATTGGGGTTGTCTGAAGGGGTTGCCAGTGGCATTATAATTACAAACCTAATGGCCAACTAACCTGATCAAACCATTTTCTGGTGACCAGATTTATGGTTTAAACTGAAGAAGGCACTCAGCAATTGCAGACTGAAGGATCTTGAAGGAATTTGAATGACGGAATGGTCAAATATTGCCTCAAATTGCCCCATATGTATCTCATGAAATGCCATAGAAGGTGTCTCGGTGTTATCCTTGCAAAGTATAGGGGTGTGAATATTTGTGGCACATTTTTTTTTACAAGTTATTTTGGTTGCTTTGAATCAGTGAAGAATGGTCTTCTAGGTGTTGAAAATTAAAATACTGCTCAGCACATGTATTTATATTTTGTCATTTGTCCATCTCTATCAAGGGTGTGAATATTTTTGGAGGTCACTATACATGATTTCTACATCAATGCATAATTCAACTTGTACAAATAGGCACATGATAATCTTTCTTCTCAGTTTTCTCATTTTTATTCATTAGGCATAGGCTTGGTGACATTGTCATGAAAATGATCATGGGTAAATAATGAAAATAAGTGTCAATTTGATCTCCCAGAAAATGGTGCTATCAAATTTCTGCAAGCCTATAGTCACAGTTCAAGGTATAAATGTAGAGGCAGTTCAGCCTCATAATGTAGCTGAAGGAATTCTAGTGATATATGGCAAGGCTTTTGTCTAAGAGCTAACCGCAAGAGGATTTTTAGGTTTTAATTTAGCAAAGAGGTTTTGATTCTTTTGACCTTCTGTTTGAACTGACTGTAAGTCATTCCAATAAAACCAGACAGTGAAATGTTGGACAGGGAAATTTAGAGTTCATGTACACTGTGGGGAGATTCTTCCTTGAGACTTAATATGAATTGTTTGACTGAGAAAAAACATTTTTATAATTGCAGCAGAGTCATTACTGCTCGAGGGATTGCTTTTAACACACTCTCTTAACCCAGATTTGATCTTTTGTGCCACATTTACGGCATATTTCTCCTCAAAAAGGGCACAATAAAAAATTTTATACTCATGCAGTCAATATACTCTATATGAATACCTTTTATGTTCAGTGATTAAATAACTGGAACCATGGTTGCCATAAAATTCCACAAAGATCCTAGAGTTAAAAACTGCATATGCGGTTGTACATGGAAGAAGAAGCATTATTTGGATGACATGCTTAACACAATGATCATTTTGTCATTTCCCATTAATTTGATCTATTTCCCCAGTTTAATCCTGTAGATTATTATGACAATAAAGTTTATTTTTCTTTTATTTTCTTTTCTTAAATTATGTGACTTATTTTGTCCTTTAAATCCAAGTACCACCATAATGCTGGAATTGACTCATAATCCTAGAACAGCCGTGCCCATGGAAACACTTAAGTTTGATAAATTTAGTCCATATGGTTGTGTCAAAGTTGGCAATAGAATTTCATCCCAACCCCACGTTGAGAATATGGGAAGCAGATTGAGATCACCTATGTCCTCTGGAACACATCAAAGCAACGGACACAGTGTGACACTTACAGAGAAAAGGGGAATTTGCCTCTATATGTGCAGGACCCTGGCCAATCGGCTAACCAATAACCTAACAAACCAAATAGAGCGAAACAAAGTCAGACCTCCTGCCAACTGAGAACCGTGGCAGCTTAAATCGGTGCCTCACCATTCCTGAATTCTGCTGTCTAAACCGGACAAGCTAGATAACTAACAAAATGGTTACCTGTATCGTCACTGAAGTTTCATCAGTCCCGGGGGAGATGAGGTGTGGAACTGAAAACCACTTTCTATTATTGTGAGGTAATTTTGGACCGTAGGGCAGCATTCTGGTAGGATTTCATGGAATTCTTCGTGTTCAGTAGGAAAGGTGTGCATGCTGACATTTTCAAGCTCACGTGATTAAAAACAGATTTGTAACTCAGACAAAGAAATGTGGCACCGATTCTTAGATGTATAGGCTACGGGCGAGAGACAGGGAAATTGCTCCTGTATTCATTTTCTCCAACGCACTAGTCACTGCCTCAATCTCGTCCTTGAAAACAGCCATTTGGCTGCGGGGGATTTTCATTTACAATTTCACAAGCCTGATTACAGCAATGCCCCCTGTCTTACCATAGGCTCTCTCTGCCTGCATACATTCATGATTTTACCTGTACGAATGACATGACTGTCAGGTTGAAATGATGATCATATTTGCTTTGATAGGGTCTGTATTATTTCAAAGGCAGAAAATCAGGAAAAGAAACAGGGCAATGGGTAACCCTTCAATAATACATGCAGCTGTGACCTGGCCAGTGTCTTTTTATTGCTTTGTGCTTTCATTTGGTTACCGGCTTTGCTGGTGTTTGCTTCATGTGTGCACTAAATATTGGCTCTCTGATTATTACTTACTGGTGATCTGTACATTACAAAGACACCAATACTGCTGGATTGCAGAAGAGGGTTGTGCTTTGTGTGCTAGTTATGGCCTGTGTGGGAATGATGGTGACAGTTTGCGAGGTGAAAGATCATTTGAGATTCCCGCATGTCCTGTAACAGATGCAGGTTTAATAGATGCGATAACTTGACTTTGCCGGTTGTCTGTCTTTCTTATTTTCTCTGCGAGCCCTAATGAAAGACCGTTTTTAATGATGGTTATTCTGTATAAAAATCTGACATGCCTTATGCAAATAGAGGTAACTGTGTTACGCAAAATTGAATATTTAAAACTTCCCTGGATCTTTTTCCCTAATAACCAGTATCCCTGCCCATTGCCAATCATATCATTAATGGAAGTTTTATATTCATACATGGGCCTGCTAATAAATTCTCACTATATTTTATATAGCATATTTTGGAGCCAAAGGTACTGCAAGGCGATGTTACATGATACCAATTACAATATATTTCCAAGAAAGCTAGTTTATTTCCAACAAAATGGCACTACAGTGAGAACTACCATACAGACGGTCATCCTGAGAAGTTTCTTGAATTTATGTTGCTCAATAAATGTTATTTTATGCTATTATTTAGGTGTGAGTTTAATGTATTAACTGTGATTAAATCATTCCAAGAATATATGAAATTTAGTGTATGTTCTTGAAACGTATGCACAAGAAACCTCATGCTGTGGCACTGCCGTTGTACCCTTGGATACAGAATTTTGCTTGAATTGCTTCAAAAACATCCAAATGCATAAAGTGATAGTTTTTTGTTTGTTTGTTTGTTTGTATGTTTTAAAATCAATGACTTGATCTGGATAAGAGTGCCTGCTAAATGCCAGAAAGGTAATGTACATGGAATGGCACTGGACGTCACAGGCACCTGTTTGATCATATAACACAGACCAGCCCGGTACATGTGATGTACATGCGTAAGGGTAGTGTACAGGTCTAAGAGGGAGTGGAGAGGACTGTATAGGGATGAAAAGGGCACTAGGAGTTCAGCGGGTAGCATTGAGGTCATGAGAGTTGGGAAAACGATTTGCCAGTACATTAGGGCCTGAAAGGGAAGGGGGGGGGCAGCCTGGAAACACTGTTAAAGAGGGAGGGAGAGATGACTAGGGGAAAAGCTGTGTTTTTAAAAATTGATGGGAACTTTTTAGGGGCTGGATATGCAAGGGCTTTAGCTTTCTGAAGCACGCAGCATGATACAATGCAACTAAAATAACAGCCAGTCTGCAGTTGTCAAATGTCATAAAAAGTAGAAGTACCAACTTGAAAAAATATGAAAATATTACAACTAATGAATGTGTCCCGGCCAGTTACAGAGACACTGCAAAATATTGGCAGAGAAAAGCAGAAGCCAGATGGATAGGCCACACAACAGAAGTCCAAGCAAGCAAGCGGTTATTCTCCTCACATCATAAAAATATGACATCAGTGAGAGAACACTGAAAAGGGAACAGCGGTTATTGATGAGCAGGTGACCACCCAGCTCAACTTAAAGTGCTTCTAGAATGGTGAAAAAATGCAGTCAGAAGATTGAACACCATATTAAAGCATGCCTTTTTTCGGTTGCTTGAAATAACATTTGTTTCATTTTGCCACTCCTTGAGCAACTGATAAATCTTAATCTCTTTTCTGACACGGTTCAATAATTTCATATCTTGAGTTATGTTTCTTCCTTTTGGAATACACGTAAGGTTTGGCATAATTTTACACTACTACTTTCTGTTCAGAAATGACTCTCTGAACGCTTCCTTGTTTGTGAACATTTAATCTCCATTGCAAACATATCGTGCATGTAAACTGGCTGTCATGTTTGACAATATATACTTGCATCAGATATAATTGTGTTTTTAATGCTTCAATGGATATATACTAATTTGCTGGTAAACAAATATCCTTCATCACTCAGTATTTTCAGATCATAATGTAATCTTGACCCAACAGCCATGGGGCAAACCTACTTTAACCAATTTGCATTGAATGACCCCATTTACTGACAACATGTTGGCTGACTGAAGAGATGAAGGGCACAAAAAAACTAGCTGTTCCACGCAACGTGTTACCACACTGCTAACTGGGAAAGATGGCAAAAATTACACAAGTTATTTTAATTTCTTTAAGAAAGAAAACAACCTCAGGATACTTTATTTAACCAAGTAGACCCCCACTCAGAACTCAATTCTCTCTTGCACTTAAACTTCACTGAAGTTCACATGATTTTCGTCTTCATTTTTTGTGTAGGTGCCATTGATCCTAAATCACCTAGCACTTTGAAGATTTAAGCAGTGTTTGGCTAAGATGAATGCTTTTGTATGGATTAGCTTATACATGCTTAGAAACGTATCTGTCCCCATAGAATGCACTGAAGCTCAGACGCTTCTGTCTTTTCAACTTAGATAGATAGAACAGAAAGCCTGAACTTAAAATAGGGATATGCTGGCAAAACTGTTTATATTTACATATTATTATGGAAATATAATGAAATAATCGACCCTCCTGTGTAAGGAAGGTCACTTGAGGTGTTTGCTGTACTAGAGTATGAAGTCTGACACTGTGTATTACAAGATTCAATAAAAATCCTGAGAACATCTCAACTGATGTCTGTGCCACAATGGGACCGCAAATAAATATATCTTCTTCTTCTTCTTCTTCTGGTGCATGCACGTAACAACCAGGAAAGCTGGGCCAGTAAACAGTTTGGAAATCCTTCTGAAAAGCAGCTATTTTAGAAGTACACTCTCTAGAGTGGCTAGCACATAAGCTACAATATGCACACAAAAAAATCCCTCCATGCTTTTACTGTTAATGTATATTTTATCATATTTTTTAAGATGAAAAATTAGCATTTCAGCACAGTTCACATTATTAGCATGATGCTGGTATGGGGTTGGAGAGGGGCAGAGAGGACTGCTGTTTCACTTTAGCTCCTGTCAGCTCTTTCTGTTACACCCCTCTGGGAGATATACAGGACTTAGCGTAATAAGATAAGGTGTCGCTAATTGCCTTCTTCAGTACTGCTCTGAAGCACACAGTGAGCAGGGAGACCTAGTACAACACTGTCGATGCGCGAGACTGCTGCTGGAACGTAACTCTGAAGAGCAGGTCTTCCTTTTATTAGTAGCTTCCATGGGAGATGGGAGATCTGAGGTTCTGTAATCTTTCAGACCAATTGAAAATGTTACTTCAAAACCATCTCAGGTTTCACAGCTCCATCTGGGCACCTGGATATTATACTGTGATGAAATTACTGAAACACTGCTGATGTCTGCCACTTCATGTGGAGAAGAAATGTTCTTATTGAAGTCACTAGCTTTTGATTGGGATGGTAGGTCTGGCGGGGCGGCATGCCCCATACCTCTACAAGAGTTTGGCAGTTTTCAGGGTTCTCTACAGAAATAACCACAATAATCACGGACTCTCAGCCCTTAAAGTAATTCATTTCTGTACCTTATGACCCCATTTCAACAGACAGAATTCACAAACAACTCCACATGTCCAAACAATAAAGCCCCACATTTGGGGGATTTTGAATTTTTCCCTTCTTATTCTTCTTTTCCTGCCTGATTACATCATCTCAAATGCTCCAGGCCCAAAAAGAATATGTCTCCCCATTGGACATTCAGGTACATCACCCAATAAAAAACATTGGATACACACACGAAATGGACAGGTGTAGAACTGCACTCGTTTAAAAGAGCAAAACATTGCAGTTTGTATGTCTTCTTCACTAGTAGCTCGCCGGGAACCGCGTTTACCTGCAACACTTTTGGATGAATGACACACCAAGTTAAAATCCCCTCTTGGACTCAGGAATCAATGAATCAATTATTGTCAATGCTTTGTATGTGTGAGTAACTTGGCATTTTTGTACGTTGAAAACATGTTTTTCATAAGACATATATACACACTACATGGCCAGGAGTATGTGTACCCCTTAACATCACACTCATATGTGCTTATTGAACATCTGATTCCAAAACCATGCGCATTAATATGAAGTTGGTCACCCATTCACTTCTATAATAGCCTCCACTCTCCACTCTGGAGCATGGCTGTGGGAATTAACTTCCATTCAGCCACAAGAGCATTAGTGAGGTCGGGCACTGATGATGGGCAATAAGGCCTGGCTCACAGTCGGCATTCCAGTTCATCCCAAAGGTATTTTCTGGGGTAGAGTTCAGGGCTCTGTGCAGTCCTGTCAAGTTCTTCCACACCAAACTCGGCAAACCATTTCTTTACGGACCTTAGTTTGTGAATAGGGGCATTGTAATGCTGAACCAGGAAAGGGCCTTCCCAAAAGTGCACACAGTTCTCTAGAATGTCATTGTGTGCTGTAGCATTAACATTTCCCTTCACTAGAACTAAGTGGCATATCCCAAACCATGAAAAACAGACCAATATTATTATTTCTCCTCCACCAAACTTTACAGTTGGCATTATGCATTAACACAATGTAACATAATGAGGAGAACAGGCCATTCAGCCCAACATGCTCCCCATTTCCCCATCTAAATTGAATTTAGTGCTCTGATTACCTACAGACTAGATGTATTTAACATCATACCAAGCCTGGTCTGTTGTATTATAATTCAGGGGAGGACTCTAAAAGCCCCCTAGGGCTCTTCCTCTTCCACACAATTGCCTTGTATTTTATATTGTCTTTTATTGTGTTTTGTGCAAATAAATCAAATATATAGTTTATTTGATATATTTATTTTCACAAAAACAAAATAAGACAAAATGATACCAACATCAAACATAAAATACAAGACATTTGTGTGGGAGAGGAAAGAATCCCTTGGGTGCTTATAAGAGTCCTTCCCTAAATAATAATTTGTGCATTGCATGACAATTTTAAATAAAAAAAAACCAGAAAACAACAAAGAGAAATAAAACCAAATGAAAACACAAAAATGTACAACAAAGTTAACTTGATACTTAAGAAAAATCATAGACAAAAAACGCACATATAGTAATTTAAAAGTATATGTGGGTATGTGAGTTATATGTGAGATGTGTGTGTGTACGTGCAAACATGCAAGCGTGGGCATGAGTTCGGTTGAGCGTGTGAGCGTGCGGCCAATGGGTTTGTAGGCTAAAACAGGTAGGAGAGGAGGAGCGGGAGAAGAGAGCAGATGAGAGACAGAACTGGACAAGAGAAGGAGATGCAAGGCAGGCTGGCCTTACACCAACAAAGGTTAGAATACCAGAGGTGGTGAAAGCCGTCTCAGAAGGTGGTCCATGCCCACGTATCCATGGTGATATAAGAATCTGTTTGAGATACAGACTCACTGCCTACCCCGTGTTCCCATTGCCCTACTCCTGAGTGTCTGCATAGCGCACAATTGTGCGAAATCGCAGAGTATAAAGTGCTCTAAAGAGTTTTTAAAAGTTCAAACGCTTGATTGCGAAGAAAGTTAATGTTCTGGCACTAAACTGAAAGCACGGGCTGAGACCACACCTAATCCCATGTTTTAAATAAAAACCTTTTCCCATGATGGGTTTTACTCCCTAAGAATCCTTCTCTATAAAAGAACAGCCTAATTGGATGGATTAGCAGATCCATATTTTACATTTTTAGGAAAATATGACAAAAGAAAAACCATTAACTTTTTGCCCTGTTGTTGCCTGTGTACATTTTTTCTTTGTAACGGGACAGTCTTACCGTAGCTACAGCACACACCTACAAACATTTGTGGGTTTGCAGTTTTCCACAGATGAACATCACATCATAGCCAGGGTACCAGTTATATTCATTCAGTTTTTCCTAGAGCTCAAAGAATATCTTTGTTGAAAACAAAGACTTAAATGCCATTTAAATGTAAGCAATTCACAGAGCGTTTGCTGACTGGCTTCATTATCGTAGAATCGTCTGAATTTACTGATCTTTTAACTTTTACAGTTTCTGGAAACAGGGCCCAGCTTGGCTCGTTAACCAAAACAATTATGTTTGATGATGCTGTAGACTATGCCATTTTACCTTTTAGTTTGGAGAATCATTTTTGGCACTAAAAGCACATCCCAAAATTATGATATTCAGTAGTACAATTTGAGGAGAGTAAATAATAACCGGACAGATAAGGATAAAAATCTCTCACAAATCAAGTTAGACCATATGATACTTGGCTGCAGCACCTACTCACCAAGTTTATTTTTAAACATTATCTTACTCAACCAGTTAATCACATTACACATTTGTGTATAGCCAAAGACAGAACAACAGGACTGTTTTAAAATAGGTTGTTTTATTGTAAAATAAATTTGGAGCACTGATGACATTTGACTAGAAAGGTGCACGGGCAGGTTGGTAACGGCGATGCGATTTTGCGACAGTCATGCTGGAATGATGGAAAGAAGGAAAACAAAGCTGGCGAGTGCAATCTTAGAAAGCAGACAGGAGCCCCACAGAAAATTCTCTGCCCCTTTCATCCCCCCTGGGTCATCTCATCAGGAGGTGAGGAAGGATGACTCTTTGATCCAACATCCTAGGAAGGGAGTCATCTGAGGTAGCTTGCAATTGTACTCCTGTTAGATGCTAGCCTGTTGCAGCAGGTCCTTTAGAGACTGCGTAAAGTTGCAAACATGAACTTTGTCAAATATTGGACATTTCGCAAACGCCTTTCATGATTCGGCCTGCAATTTTCATGCAGTCAGACTGAATTTGTCTCAGTGCTATCCATAATTGAATTAATTTATTAGCCATAACACCAGTATGAATTTTTAAATTTTATCAATTACCAAAAAAATCCAATATCTATTTTTAATTCCCATGGGAATTGACACCCCAGGAGGGTTTTGGTATCCTCACTAACCCTCTGTTCCCTGTTCTGATTTATCATTGTACAGGCTGAAATTGAAATACTTTTTCATATACTGTACATCTTTCCATTCAAACGTAACCCAGGGCTTGTTTTCCTTCAAAGTCCCATTAAATCATGCAGAGGTGCGATTATCAGGACATAATCACAACTCAGTTCTGTCAGATGAAAAGGCTTCGGAAACCACAAAGTACTATTATTGTATGTGGACGTGGCATTTCAGATGTAGTTTGTGTATGTCTTCAGCATCAGGCTGGGTCAGTGATAATAAGTGTCTCCGTTGGCAATACATAATTCAGATGTTGACATCATACTGTGAGCACTAGGTCCTCGCATTTTTTGACACAGGGTAAATAGGAGAGTTACGTCATAGTTACACCACCTGAGAATTTCTTACTGTCTATTAGAGCTGTAATCTAATGGCAGTGCTTCCGGTGTTTTTTTTTTTTTTTCCTTTTGTCAAAAGTGAAACATGAGTGTGCACGCATGTAATAAATGTGCATGCACATACAAAATCTATATCTATACTATCATTCTTGTCCATGACTTACTGCTGCATGGGTGTTGTGATAACAGCCTGCTTTTCTGTGAGTTATTTGTGTATTTTTATTTAGATTTTCTGTATCCCCTGCTGGAAAAAACAATAACCAGCATTACCAGCTGGAGCTAGGTTTATGAGACATGGTAGCTGGTAGTTGGTAGTTGGTGACCAGCTAAAGCTAAGTTTGTGAAATAGCTGATGGCTAGTTAGCTTGTGGCTTTACTAGTAGTTTTACTGCTAAAATTCCTACTTGCAGCCAAAACAATAGCTAAAATCAGCTTGACCAGCTACATTTCTAAGCTGATCTCAAAATGGTCTTAGCTGGAATTTACAGCAGGGTCATCTCAACCTACTTTTATAAACAGTATGACAAACCCATATTTTTGCACCACATCCAGTGGGGTGGGGGGGGGGGGGGTTTCGAGGGATTCCACTAGATCAATTTTGGAGAATTCCATATGAGCTGCTGTTATCTGGGTGTCACCCATCCCAATATCCCATTAGTAAACATGAGCGTGCAGCACCAGTGTCAATATATACATTCCCTATTGCATAACCAGCATTAAACAGCTTGCATAACCAGGCTCAAAGGTCAGATTTGATTAATCTTTTGACACTTTGTTTTGACCTCTGTGTTGGCATTGCAGCCACATATCCCTGAAGTGAGTCTAGATGCTTATACCTGGCCAACTCCTAGGACAGCACCTCATAAACATGCTCAGAGTTGCCCTTGGCCTTGGCATGGGTTTGGCATCCGATGCCACTGTGTTTGGGACACGTCCAGGCATGACTGATCTCCATTTATCAGCCATTCCTGTACTGTGAGCAGAAATGGTTATACCTCACATTTATAACTTCCTGTTGTCACTGGCTCGTTTCCCCTCCTTTAAAACTATGATTTCCATATTCATGGCCTGGCTCTTCCTCAAAAAATGACACACTTTACGTTGTGTTTTAGATTTAATCAGTTGTTATGTCCCACAAGGTAATAAATGAGTCATTATATTCATAGGGGCCTATTCAGAATTGAGGTTTCCATGCAGAGTCAAAAAATGAGGTCAAATTTACAGAAGAACATTGTTTAATTCCAATCTCATGAATATCTCATGTAAATAATTTTGGAATTGAACACTGGCAATAACGCTCGTTTTTATCCACAATTAGAAAATCATTCATGAAGCATTCTACATGAAATTTTTATGTAGAATGTAGAACTATGAGTAAGTGTCCGAACTTACTCATAGTTCCACAACATTCTCTCATGGAGTGCACATTCCAATCTGACCAACAAATGTATGTATTATCCCTGAACTGTATGTGATCTAACATTTTGAAAATGGACCCAAATAAAATTTTCACCCAAATAAAAAAGAAAGAAAAAAACTGCCTTGGTGTCTGCTTTGGTTGGTTGTAAAATTTTTCTTTTCCCAATTCAGTGCTTTGTCTTCCCTTTCAAGTTTGTCATGATATGTCTCTGTTCTCAGTTCAGAGGTAGGGTGGGTAGTTCAGTAAATAGACCAATGTTCTTCATGGACATAGTGCAGTTGGTCCTAGATCAATCCAATTTTCAAATTTTGGCTTTTAGGTTGGGCTTGCCAATGCTAAGTTAATTACCAAGAGTGCTTCATATGTTAACACCTGTATATTCTGCCCATTTATGCAGACAAACAGGCAATCCTACACCATTTTATTGCCATGGTATAAAACTTACACTGAGGTTTGGGTGTACAATACACCCCTTAATAAATATCGACCACATAATCTCCACCTTTGTTGTTATAAACAATCTGTGTAATGTGTGTATGAGTCAAAGAATTCATTTCACCACAGTAAATCAAATCTTTGACTATCAGAAAAATTGATCCACTCACCTTGACCCTTATGGATTCACAGTAAAAGGATCCACAAAATACAGTCAGCGCAAAATGCTGCAGCCCAGATCATTGCCTGCTGCCCCCCAGTCAGATTACCCTTGTTTTTTTTACCCTTGAAATCAATTACAAGAGCCATCTCCTTATTTATTGCAGTTTACACTCTGGCACTACTGTAATTACACCTTTGCTTTAACCTAAAGGGCGGCTTGTCTTTTGATGCATCGCTGGGGAATTTGTTCCTGTAAATCGGAGGGAGGCATATGCAATCATTTCGGGTCTTTATCATACCCAATTTCCATAAAATATTTTTATGACAACATTGCCAGGTCCAGAGTTTCCAGGTGGCTCGTCTTGCTTACACAAGATTCCATGTGGTAATTTAAACAACGTCCATTGAAAAAGGGTTTGTCAACAGTAGTTCCGATATGATTTGAATTGTGTCCTAAGACAGACAGAAATACTGACAGAAAGTAGGAGTAACATTGATGATCAATTTGCAAAATTCTAATACTCTAGATGACAATATTTTTTAATGAATTCACTTGTGGTCTGAAGTGAAGACATTTGTGTATTTGTGGTGCATAACTGATATGTTTGACAGGTGGTAATCTATTCACAAATATTACTTGGCTTTTTAACATATCTTTTGTGGTAATTGAATGGTATGTAGTTGGCAGTGGTATTAATGTTAACAGGTGTTATAGCCTGAACTCAAACATTAAGTGTTGAACTTAACATTGTTCTTTTAAACTTCCCAAGTGCGCTACATGTAGAAATGGATGGCCAGCTAACATGTTAAACTCCACACAATATTGGTGTCTCTGTCACGGCTCCAGACCGCTAATGCCCTGTTTTATTCTCAGCTTGTGTTTCAGGTGTAGTGTCAGTATAGCTTTGGTTGGTTGTAATTGGATCATTGGTTTCTCACATTCCGCACATGTCTGCTCGTTAGCTGTGATTGTCTGCACCTGTCTCACTGTGTATTTAGTTCGTTTTTCTTTTCCCAGTTCAGTGCTTTGTCTTTCCTTTCAGGTTTGTCATATGTCATGATAGAAAGGTTTCATCATAAGATAAATGTGATCACTCAGAATAACTTTGTATTGAAGTGCAGTGACCCTTCCCTCTAAGGGGACAAGTGGACTCAAACCATGCCAGGAAAATGTCCCTCACAGCATAAGAGCCGCCATACCCACTCACTGTAGAGGTCTAGCATTCAGTCCTGCACCATTCTCTTGGCGTACGGCACACATGCACTTGCCTAACTTGTCGAGAATATGGTCAAAGATGACTGATCTGGCCATATTACTTCTCTGTAGACCGGTGCCTATGGTTTTTTTGCACCACAACTCTTAAATGTGCATTTGCCTTTGTAATGAGGGGTCCATGCACTGTAACCCTACAATAATATTACTCTATGTAGAAGCTGACAGACTGTTCTTACTGACAGTCTGATCATGTGCATTGACCTTCTCAGTCACCTGAGGAAGAATTAATCTTCTGTTAGTCACTGTTCCTATTGAAATACTGGTCAGTTCTGCAGTCTTTGTGATTAAACCTCCTGCTATCTGTGCTCCTCTTTCAAAGTCCCTTAGGTCTTTTCCTCCTACCATCTTGATCCAAAATCAAGGTCAACTGGGACTGCTCAGCATTTTTATACATGCCACGAAGCACGATAGGATGTTAATTGCTTAATTGTATCATGCAATACACCTGTTTGGAAGCAGCTACATTCATTATGTTTCTTCACTCATTTATTCAGGTTTTTCCTTTAATTTGTTGCCCGTCTGTATATTCCTGGAATTTCACAACTACAAATTGAATTGTGATATTACACAGTATGTCACAATAGCAAACAATGGAAATGGCTATTCAAAAATATGAGTTTGTGTTTGTAACTTAATTTTGAAATGTACTTGTTTCAGGATCAGTATTCTCAGGGTAACCAATCATGCTTGATGGTCCAGGATCAGTTTGGGCTTTCTAACTCATAATGGCCGACTTAGAATTCAGACAGGGAAATGTTGTTGCTTCGGCTCTCAGGGGTGGCAATCATGCGTAATTATTTTCAGAATTCAGTGAAATGGGGAGACTTGGCATTGCTTATCAATGTTAAAGCCACCCAACCAACAGGGCCATGGGATGCATAGTAAAGTGGCTTTCAGTTTATTTATATATTATTTTATTACCTTAGTGCAACCATTATGGTCTGCTCCAGCTCAAAAAACACATTGTTGTAAACATATCAATGTCTTCCATTGAGACAGAACCCATATAAATTATGCCTACACATAAAACATGAACCAGGCATATCATTTTGGCCTTCTCTACAGCAAACACATTTTGCATCAATATCAACACACCAGAGAAAAAGACCTGTACCTCAAATACGCAAATGCAAATTGCACAAATGGGCAACCATTCCATATGATTCCATCAGACCATTGTAGGGAAAATAACTCTGTACATAGGGCACTACTTATGTAGTGAATATACTTATATATTCTCACACTGGGGACCATACATGTAGTCGTAGCAGCGTAACCGCACAATTTAGAAATCAGTCTCATAAAATTAGTTATCTAGAATATCCAACTGTCACATGCCAGTGTGACACCCTGGGAGGGAGATGCTGCAGTTCGGCGAAACACCATTGTTTGCCGTATGGACAGAGTGAGCGAGCGCAGCCACACCGACACAAAAACAAATAAACAAACACCGTTCCAGTTCCCCCTCATGGGTTCTGGACCATTTGTAATTTTAATGTGTGTATGTGTTCATAGTGTGTATAGTGGGATCAGCCTGGCTGAATATCTTCCTTTAGCTACGAAGGAGTATCGCTCCTGGTAGTGTTGAAGAGGGAAGCATAACTTACACTCATGAGGAAGGAGAGAGAGAGGGGGGACCACATGATTGGTTGTATTCTATGGTTACATCACCAGCACAATTCATTTGAAAGGACAACTAAAAACACACAAATTCACGTTAATCTCAGTAAAGACTAAGCTAAACTTTCGCTATTGCCTGGGACGTTTAGTCAGTCTTACAGAAATCCTTCCATGCGTTGCTTCCAGTGGTTGCTATTGGGTCCTTGGGAGAACAGTCCTGACATGATGAATTTGTGGAGGTTGGGGGAATTTGTGGAACTGGGGTCCTTTTCCTGCATGCAGCAGCGATGTCGCGTCGGTCATCAAACAGGTTCCCTCGCAAAAAGGTCTCTTTTGCTGTAGCTTCTTGTAGTTAGCTAATGCATCACTGAGCGTAAGCTAGTTTCCATGTGGGATGGATCAGATCAGCAGGAGAGCTAGGTCAGCAGTACGTAATTGCTGGGTAGAGTGACTTATCTCTGCGTTTAGATCGGTCGGTGACAGCAGCAATCTTAAGTGTTCTGTGAGCCTTGAAATTGGAGTTCTACAGAGTTGTGACAACTCTAGACAGTCTAATGGACGCTCCACAGTATGTAGGAACTCCAAGGACCACGTCCTAGTGCCTTGAGTGAGGGGGCAGTTAGAGAGAGCAAAGATTACAGTTGCTCACTTAATTCACCTGGTGGGGGTAACGGAATCTTCACAACGGTGCTGTGTAATGACGATTAAGAACACTGCACGCACAGATGATGTCATCAGACGCGCTTCATTTTCAACAAGACAGTCTGTACACAAACAGTGACTGTCAGTTGGCTCCCTACACCATAATGAGTAAAATGGCCGCATGAAGTGTTTTTGGTTGACAAGTTGAGTCATACAGAGAGATGTGATAAAAGGACTTTAAACCCACAAGGCAAGGCACCTGTTGATGGGTTCGGAGGTTTGCACTGTGTGCATAGTCAAACGTATGTATTTATTAATGATTTAGTACAGCAGGTGAGGCCTGGTTACTGGGACATACTGTAGGTTGTAAACTGTGTGAGCAGAGGTCAAAGGCCGAGGTAGGATAGGTCTCTGCCCTCACTGAGTGGACACCGAGGTGCCATAAGGTATCAGGCAAGACTGATAGCATGGGTTGTTGAAGAAAAAATCATATGTCACTTTGGAACAAAGAGATAGGCCCTTACAGATGTGTGTCAAGTTCCAGGCCTTCGAGGGTATTTAAGCCAGGATAAACAACCAGTGTGGTGCTGTACTTGTGTATCAATGGTCTTCCCGCTGGCTGGAGTGACATACAATAAATGTGTACTCTTCTCCAGTGAAGTGTTTGTTGTGTTGGTGAGTTCCTGCATTTTTCTGAGTTTGATTGCATGGAGAGAAGCTGAGTACAAGCGCCGTGTAGAGAACCTGGACAAGAGACCCCAAATATTTGTACACAATCTCTAAAATAGGAGAAGCAGTCATGCACTATGTGGGAAACTAGGGATTAGATTAGGACCCTGAGTATAGATTAGGCAAGAGAACCTAGACTCAGGACTATCACATCCACAAAGTCATTTCAATCTTGAGATTTTTGAAAATATTTTACAAATGGAAGTATACCACTTCTAAATTCAGTACTGACCCAGTGAGCAAATGGCCAGACGGATGAAAAAGGTTGAGAAATGTTTTGACATAAACGGACGAGGTTAACCAGAATATAGCTCAGCTTTTAGGGTGTTGTTACACCAAGCAATTTCCAAGAAACTTTGGTTGCTGCAATGCATTGCCTTTGATGACATTTCAAGCAATAGCACAATTACATAAGACAATTCGCAAGCAAATTAAATTTGTCAATCAGTGATCAGAATAAAGTGTGTTCCATAATCTCATTCAATATTGCAGGCTATTTCGATATTTTAAAAAAAAGGAATCTCTGGTAGTGTCCATCATCATTCTCAGCAAAAAAGGGTTATCTAGGTTTAGATTTGACTTTGTCATCCGTGCAAAAGACTAAGAAAAAAAAGACAATAATCTTCCAATCATTAGCTCTCTCAAATCCCAAACTTAAACTTGTGTGTGCACAGCTTAGAACACTCGAGAGGAATACAAATGAATTAAATGTACTCTAGTTCCACCACTGGTTACATTTTGAATATGGAGTTAAATAGTCCTGATACAGACTACACTGATGCAGAAATTAGAATGCCTGCAGGTTTCAAGGGAACGGGAGCAGTTAAAACCAGGAGGGCTGGGCTCTTCAAGGTACAGTACTGTACACCCTGAAGAAAGCCATTCTATGATCTCTGCCTGCAAAATATATATTTTTATTGAAATGTTTTTTTTCCACCAAGTGAGCTCAGAATTATAATTTAATTTATGAAATATGAAATATGGCCAGTGAGCCAGTGTTCATGTTATTGCATCCCTCCATCATAAACCAGTTTACTCGGCTTCTCATCTGCCAGTCATCTTATTGCCCCTCCCTTTAAAAGCTCCTCCTCCTAGAACAGTCGTGCCCTTACAAGCCCCATCTGTGCTACATCCTCAGACCTAACTGGATAATTATATAATTATAATTATAAGATAATTATATTCTCAGGCCTTTCTCTTGCAACCACTATGATTTTTTACTTTAGTTTTATGTTTCAACGTAGCTTTATGCATTTAGCAATTCTCAGAAAAGTTGTTTCTTATTATTCTAATTAATTGCGACCCTAATGACTTGGCATCTTCTTGCACTTAGTTCGCTGGATCAGAGGGATAAGAACATCCGCTAAATATCTAGATATAATGTAAATGTAAGAAAAAAAAACTACAAATGTCTTCTGTTTTCTTTTTCCTCATAGAGAATCATTTTCGGTGCACGTAGCCTCCATAGTGCAAAGATTAATGGAATTTTGTTTGAAAATTCGATCTAGCACCAGCAACGTGAAAATAAACCCGGCAGATAAAACTTCTGTTGACCCGCCATTCTTTTCCAATCGAACATTTTACTTTCTATTTATTGCGACATAATAAATGAACCTTTATTTTCTACGTGGATGGATAAAGATGCCAAACAACGGCACCGAGGGAGATTTACAATCATAATAAATCTCCAATAGTTAGGATTGCGCTGGACAGTAACGACCAATACGGGAATATTGTGAGGCCGCTGGGTGGAGTAATTTATGTCACATTTCTCATGCTGGTCATTTATGTGTACAAACTCCTAAGAGACGGATGTACATATGAATAAAAATGATCCTTTTCCCAGGGCAATGCCCGTAGTGGGGGGAAAAAAACTAACTGAATATTTTCTTTTTCTCTTAATTCTTGTTTTGTATGAAAGCAGGTCCCTGCTGTAATTGATCAAATGCAAATTGAATTGAAACTTGGGTATTCCACTTGTGCGCGCATAATGTCTGCCAAAAATTAAAACGACATGAAATTCAAAGTGGGTTGAGTTCGCATTGTTTGTGCCACGAAAACGTAAGAGCTATTAAAAATTTGACGTTGCCTTTTTAATTATTTGGCTTGTGTAATTCTACCATAATCCCGACTGTAATCCGCCCTGCACAACGACTTTTATGAGGCGGGAAAGAAATAAAAGTTGTTTCAGAATGCAGAGGAGACTAATTTAATCCCAGCTGCTCATGCCAGCTGTTCCACCTCTAGATTGCAATTTAAGCCATGTCAATTCTGCAGCTTCGTGGCACTTAATCACATCAAGTGGTTTACTTCTTTGGTTTTCCAAAAGTAGTGCTGAATTGATTTCACGTTCTTCTCATCAAATTCAACCATGCGGTGTTGCAGAGAAAATGAAGAGGAAAAAAGCCACAATATTAACAAATGTGCGCCATTTAGCCAAAAAGCCAAATAAAGTTTGTTTAACAGTTTAACATGAGGGAGAGGGTAGACACCAATCCTCTTTCAACAAACCCACCCATAGCAAAGAAAATGAATTTATTGACAGGCAGGTACTTTGGAGAAAGTTGCAATCAACCTGTGAAATCAATCTGTTCTCAGTAGCAGTCAACCTGTGAAATCGAAGTGAGCTGGGATGCAGGGTAGCCAATCATGTGGCCAGTCAGATATAGGGGGTGATTAGGTGGCCAGTAATTGAAAGCCAGTATTTTGGGAATTGGATCAGGATACCAAAGTTAAGAATTATGTTCCCACCGGATATTGAATGACCATTTTGATTTAGGGCCTCTGAAAAAGCACCTACTGCACCACAGTGATCCTATACCCCATACTGTGTGGGGACATTGGATTTTTCTTTTTTTGGTCCGGGGGAAGAATACCCTCACTTGCTCACAAACACATCTTCCAGAAGCAATTAAGTTTCCCAGGGGGGTTCCTATCCAGGCACTTACTAACCAAGCTCACACCTGCCAGGCTTCAGCAGTTTGACATGTGCAGTCAATGTCACAGCCTGGCTTGTAGACCAGCAACAAAGGCACTGACGCACCACAAAGCAGTTTCAGGGGCAGAGCCTGGGCTGAAGGAACCCAGGAAGTGCCCAAAAAGATGAGAAACTTCACTTCCCAGAATGGACCAGGGTTGCTGCGTGTTCAGTTCCCATAACCTTTACCACCACTGATAAATGAGTGTCAGCAGCTAGCACTGACATTTTTTACAAAGAACTATTATTACAAAAAGAATGACCACAAGGCCTTAGAGCTGATAACAGGTGAGAAGAGAACAGGAGAGACAGACCCACAAGGCAAGAAAGCCTCTGTATTCACCTAAAACCTGGCAAATGTGTCTGTCCCCTGTAGAGGACATGAGTCCCCGGTCTCAACTGCAAGATCCATATATTCTACTATGCTGAAACATACGCTACAAGGACATTCATCCACCCATCCATTATCTGTACCCGCTTATTCCTGGGCAGGGTCACAGGGGGTACTGGAGTCTATCCCAGCATGCACTGGGCGAAAGTCAGGACAGGACATTCAATAAATATAAAATAAATACTATTTTGAAAATATTTTCACTGAATCATTTCAACAACAAAAAATTTTAAAAAATGAAACACAGCCAATCTCCTTAGGGTCTCAGGGGGATATTGGCTGTAGCCAATGTAGGTGTAATTAATCCAGGTGTGTTCAATTAGCGTTGACTCAACAGGCAAGACAAAAGGGAGGTGATGCACAGAGGGAGCGCCAGTGGAAAATAGCAGTGCCCCATCTTCTCATTTTCTCATCAAGTGGTCGCATCAAGGAAAAGCAACTGCAACCGTGAGCTTTAATTTTCTTTCTTTCTCATAATTACAGTAGAATTATGACTGAGTCATACTAACAAGACAAAGAAAAAGAACGCTTGCAAATTGGCTTGCATTTTAATTTTGGTTTACTGGTGTGCCCTCATGCAAAGTAATTGAAATACAAACTGGATTATTGCATTTTCGTTTTGATAAATAATACAAAAAAGAGAGAAATTCATTTCAAACCAAGGTATTGTACTATATAGGTTTATATAATTTAGTAGCTTTCCCCCAACAATAAACACATTATCATGGCATTCTTTGGAAATTGCTGCAGCCCTGTTTACCCAATTTCCAATGTTTAATCACAATGATTTCATTTTTTTTCTTTTTTTGTTTGTTTGTTTTGTTTTTTTGTGCATGCCATACTCTCCTGTTCCCCATAATTAGCCAGAATTAAACCCATTCCGAAATGACGGGGCTTGGGTGTTGATGTGCTCAGAATCGCACGCATCAAACATCAGATCTTGGCAAATTAATTTGCATACGATAACGAGAAACACACAAGTGCGGCACCTGCTGCAGTTTGCTTTTCATTTTCCAAGTACAGACGATGTACATTAGTCACACCTGTCATGCCACACATTGTAGTCAAAATGCCATTCTTCAGATTAACCAGTATGATGTTTTTGGGATGTAATCCATTGAAACCATAAGATACTTTGGGGGGGGGGGGGGGGGGGGACATGAAGGTACCAGTGCCATACTTGACAGATTGTATTCAAATTATTATTATTAGCATATCCAGGATGTGGGAGAAAGAATTATTTTGCAGTGTACATCAGATTAAAGGCTTCAAAAAAAAAAAATAAGAATGTTGTAA
Source organism: Anguilla anguilla (assembly GCF_013347855.1). Lineage (NCBI taxonomy): Eukaryota > Metazoa > Chordata > Actinopteri > Anguilliformes > Anguillidae > Anguilla > Anguilla anguilla. The sequence goes on from NC_049214.1 coordinate 27,214,259, forward strand.
ATAAAGTTGTCCTCTCTCTCATATTTAAAAGTTTCTCTATTTTAACTTTTAAAGAGAAGCTTTGTATCACACGTCAACTCTAAAGGCCTTACAGACAATAATAGAGTTTCCTCCTTTAGGGATAAAACCACCCATTTCAGAAATACCTCTAGACAAAATGTAGAGATGACAATGGTTTGAAGGCAACAGCCATGTAAACAATAGCTCATTTGTGTTTTAGTTTAGGAAACAAGTAGCAATGCTTAAATCTTCTGATCACGTACATAGTAACTGAGCGATAGATAACTTGGAATGATGGATAGAAGTCAAGAGACATTGACATTGATTCAGGAAATATATGCTGTTCAAATGCTAAATCACATTCTATACTAGGACTTTTGCTGATTTGCGAATGTATGAAATTTTCAGTGCCTCGGGTCATATAGATGAATGGTTTCACTTTGATCGTTTTATTGAGAAATAATGTTAAAGATCTTGGCTAGCTATGGCTTGCTATACAGCCCCATAGAACTGCAATCAATAAACGCTAACAACATGATAGTACTCCCCTGAAGCAAACTAAAAAAATAATTTTAAATTCCGGATATGCATGCTTTCTATGAAGATTGTATAGTCTTGCTCAGTTGCACACATTGTTGCCTGCCTTGTAAAGCTCCATTTTGCTGTACCTCATAATAAACAAATAAAATGAGGCCACAGGAAGCAAATACTCAGCAGTATTTTGTTTAAAAGGGATACCGTGGTGAATATTTCATTCTTAGGATTGCGACACTCCAAGAGGTGGGTGGGAGTTTGCCCATATTTTTAAAAATTCATTGTCACACCTAACAACACATTTGAAATCTCTGATCTTGCGTTCAATGCCGGCATTAAAAACACCGCCATGGTGGCCTTCTTTAACTCATGGCACATTGCTAAAGTGATGCACAACCTATCATTGGATGATTCAGACAAATTTATGCATGTTTTTTTTTTTTTTTCATGCCAAAGCCGGAGTACTGCAATGCCCTGTTATTTGACTGAAACAAGTCTTCACGTCGTGGAGCGTGCTCAGAATGCCGCCTCTCGTACCCCAACTACAACAAAACGTGAGCGCATTATTTCAGTTCCAGCGTCACCTCACCAGTTTCCCAAATAGCGTCGGGCCAATATTAATGTTTCACCTCTCTTCCCAGGCTTTGCGTGGCCTTGCATCAGTGCATTTGACAAAAACTTGCTTCCACCTTGAAAGCCTACAAGTATGCTTTGTTTCTCGGCATGCAGGCTACCTAGCCTTCCCAAGAATATAATGAAAAGGTAGCGTAGCAGGTGGTAGAACTTTCTCCTGCAAAACCCCACTTCTGTGGAGCAACCTACTAAAACATGGAGGGGGGATCAGTCAGTCTCAATACTTATGTTGCCTGTTACATAATCTCCCATATGTCCCTGTTGCTACCAATTGCTCTTCCCTAATTGCCTGCTCTTGTTTTTGTCTCCCTCTCCCACCTGCTCATTGAATCAATACCCCATACACTCACCCCCCAACGGGACTGATTATTTATTTATTGATTTCATAGGAAAGGACTGCTGCAGTTTTCTGCCACGAAAAAAATCTGTGACCGAGAGAGCCTGTGCTTGTCCTCATAAAATATTGCTAATGATCGCTAATTTTAAAAAACCTATTTTCCTATTGTATATTGTCAGCTGTTGCACTGCCAGCTATTTAACTGGACCTGCTAACTACACTGCAGTTTGTACTAGGAATCAGGTAGGGTAAACCTGTTTCTTTTTTCTTTTTTTTCCCAAAAATTCACGTCAGGTTGGGTTTGTGAGTAGTCTGACATTCTTATTCATTCACCGCAGGTGTAGAAGGGCACAGGTTTTATTTGAGTCTATATGGAGTCAAGGGGGCATTCCAGCGAATGCATCTTTGAAGAAAGGCGTTGACACTGGCTCTAGCTTGGGACCAATGACTGTCAAACGCATCAAACGTTTTTTTTTTTTTTTTTTCCGGGCCAAAAGCCAAAGTCAACACCTTAGCGCATCTCCAGGTGGTCCTGAGATGAACCGCTTCCCCTCCCGCGCAATCTGCGTCTGCGAGGGACAATTTAGTCAGATCCGCTGCCAGAGAACGCCGCGTGGCCTGGAGAATAAATGCCCAAACACTCTGCAGCCTGAAGCTCTCCTCGCTCAGATGGGCCCTCAAGACTGAAGAGCTGCTTAAGTCACTGAAGGAATATAAAGAATTTTTTTTTTTTTTTTTTAAACCGAAAGTCGGTTGCAAAAGGAGGAGCGTGTGCTCAAATATCTCATAGTATATATTGCACGTTTCAGTTCTTCTCTAGGCAGGGTTTCTACGGTTACAGCAGAGAACTATCCGTTATTTTTAATTGGGGGAATAATGTTGCGCACAAAGCGCAATAAATAAAAAACACTGTCTTTCTAAATAGCCCAGTGAACAAACTTGTACCAGTCTTACATATTTTCTCTGGTGGGTCTGCCGTCTCCTCTGTAGATAAGATTTTTGTGAGCCGTTGTTTCTGGAGAGGGGGAGAGGGGAGTTAAGGAATTATTACAATTACATTATTAGCCTACGGCAGTCCATTGGCGGTCAAAATACAAAAAGGCATTGCATTAAAATATTACGTGCATATAGCTAAAATATACAGGTACATCTGTTATGAAATTATTCCATAATCATGAAGAAATTATTCAGTAATCGTGGCAAAAAGATGGAAATATGGCGGAATCAGGAGTATGCATTCAGTATTTCCGCCCCTTTCCCAGCGTACAGTAAGTGCTGGACGGGTGGAATGGGGGACTGGCACAGCACTGCACACAGCCTGCGCTGGTGCTATCCATAATGGATGCCGTCGCTCAGGCCCTGCTATGTGCTATCCGCGCGATCAGGGGAGACGGGCAGCGAAGCGTGCAGCTCCGCGCTGCGGGGTTACCGCCGTCCTGCCGGCCGCCCGGGAGGGGAGGGCTCCGGGTTGGCGGGAACCGAGCCGTTTCCAGCCGTAGCGATCAGTCCTGCGTTACGTAAAGCTTCTGAGAGCGTTTTGCTTTTTGAACCCTCATCAAAATGAAGAGATGCTGATTAAAAACAATCGAGATAATGTGGACCTGTGACCGAGAGGAGGCTGCTGTGTCCTGAAGAGGGGTTAGACTGGAGGGGGGGCGGACTCCACCCAGGAAAACCTGCAAATGCACGGGGAACGAGAGCCTGGCAGATCGCATTTTTATCGTTTATTTTATTTTTATGTGTTTTATATCACTTTTACTATGAGCCAAGAGTAAAACGTTTAAAAACCCCACACATCTCTGTATTAGGTTTGTTATAGGAAGGCAGACTTCCTTTTTTAACATGCAATTGGTTTTTCATTAAACGTTCCCTTTTTCTCTTCCTGTTTTTCACTTTCTTTTCTCGGCTGAATACACAGATGTGCTCTGTCACTGATAGGACTACATCTAAAATAGGGTATAACAGCCTTGAAATAATCCCTTCTTCCAGCCAGAGGTTGAGAAGCCTAGGAAAACGTCAAGTTGTCGGCAAACGTGAGAAGAAAGAATGTAGCGATTAAATGAAGTGAACGTTACTAGGAAGCGGGAATAGCCCGTCCCGTGCGCAGGGATTCATAAATAAGCACGCGGTGCTGAGAGAGGAGAGAGATGGGCCTTCCGCTGTGCTTGGCCCTGTGAGGTAGCCCTTGGGGAGTCTGTACCAACACTTTATTTTGCATTAAATATCAACAAATCTCCACTCGGCCTGACTTCCAGTTTTCTGACTGCTTTATCAGGGAAGCAGCTGTAGTTGTTGGTGGTTGCGGGAAAGGAGGGGCCGGGGTTGGAGTTGGAACTGTGGTAATCACTGACTGCTGCACCTTTGACTACATTTCCAATTTTTGATTTTTTATGATTAGACTTAGTTTCCTTGAGAAAACTAATCACATTAGGCACATGGATAATGAATCAAGACAGAGCATTACTTGCTGTTCCTGGAATATCATCTATTCTATTCAAAAATATTGGGGTTCCGGAAGGTTCCGGAAAATGAGCACAAGACCATGGCAGCTGCGTCAACATTCAGTAACTAGCCATTTATAACTCTGACCAATGCAGACTCTGTACTGTCCTAGGTACTTTACCAGCATCGAATACGAACGTCTGTAAGACAGACTTTAGAATTGACCTGAGCAAATGAATTTGTGCAATATGTTTTTCAACAGCTGACTCTTCAAGTAGCTTAAAATTATAACAAAATTCATTTCCATTATAGTTTGCAACCAGGGCAGTAGTAGTCGTTGAAAGTTAACATAGTGCATGCCATAGCAATAACAAGAAAAGCATGGGACATAATCCATGTTTGAGTATAAAACACAATAAGAGGATTAACCAGTCATATTTAAAATAGCCAACAACTTTAGATAAAAACAAAATTTTCCTAAAAATACTGATTACAAGTTTCAAGAATGCATAGACTATGCACAATGCTTCATAATTAGGTGTTCATTTGCATCTGTATAAAGATCCCTCATTGAGTGTGGCATCTCTCTGAGTTCACTACTATTAAACACCTTAACAAGACTTCTTTACAGCCAATAAATGAAGATAACCTGCTCAACTGTCTGGCTGCATGTTCCCATTTAAATTTAATTTCATTAAATTTAATTTCAAAATATGCAGACTCAACTTTCCACTTGCAAAGATCCACTTGCAAGGAAATATTATTCAGAGCTAAGATTGTAGGATGAAGAAATTACATGAAATATGATATTTGTGAGGATCCCTATTCTGGTTTAGTATATGCAACGTCCTCATATTGCTGATTAAAACAGATCCAATTTGGGGGCAAGACAATGTCTTTTAATAAAGTGTCTGTTAATACATATATATCAGGTATATAAGGTCCCATCTTCCAAAATCCTTTACAAATAATTAGTGGAATAGCAACACAATTAATGTGAATAAAATTATTACATTGTTAGTTCTGTATATTTTCTTGATAACGTTTACATTATTATCTATAAACAAATTATAATTAATAATAATAGAGAGTCTGACTAATAAACACTGACCTGTCCACTCATAAAAGGTCTGTTTTAATCAGTGCCTTATGCCTAGGTTCCATATATGCTGATGGCCCTATTTTAACAGCTGAGAACATGCCAACATTTAAAATTTGCTGAGGCCTAATTGTGCGCTGTTGATATATGTTCCGGGGGCATAACTGTCTAATTGACAAAACAATGTGCTGACATAAGGCATCAGGCAATAAACTAATCAACCAACTCAACAGCAGGGGATCTAAAATTGTTTTAAGAGATGCATGTCTCTGAGACCTCCGATATACTGCCAGGTCTGAATGATTTACAGCAGTTGTTTAATGTAGCTGTTACTCAGAACCTTAAATCTGGTCAATGGCTAATCTTTGAGAATGAGCTTGGTAGTTGACGACACCAGCAAGTATTTAATGTGAGAGTAAACAGCCATCTTAGGGAATTGTATGTGAATGCATTGAATTTGTCTTATAAACAAGGCCATCTGCCTGAAAAAATAAGGAGTCTGCCCTCTATGATGTAGACCAAACTTTATTATGCTGCTTTTTATATGATAGATATAAATATACTTCCTGCATACTTAAAGACATTCATGCTGAAAAGTCACATGGCACTGCTGGATACAGCAGTCCCATCATTATTATGTTTTAAAAATAAAATACCGTAGACAGACACACACGCACACACACACACACACACTGATTTTCTGCTTCTGTAATTCCCTCTTCATAAAAGATAATTATTATCTGACGTTGAATTGATGGATGTGGATGGCCAATTAGCCTACTTACATCCAATCTGATGTAGCGTTATTGCAAATATGTAATTTCAAAATTAATTCTTCCCAGATCAAGCATTTGGTTAATACACAGGGTCCAGATTTGCAATAAAAAAGACCACCACATGTCCATAGTAAGCAAGCTTGAGGTGACACTGGCAAAGAACGACTGCCTATGGAGATGAAGTTTCATAGGACAACTATCCTCTCAAAGAGTAGGCTTATTTCCTGAGTGCTAGCGACTGGCTGCAAGTTCACATTAGGTCCTCACATACAAAATACTGACTAGTCCAATGAAGCCCTGAGCTGAGATTTATAGTTTCCATTGAAAGCTAATTAGCCTCTATATCAGGTTCTATAGGACAGTTACTACTGTGATTAATGGACGTCTGACCACAAAAGCTGATCTGATTCAAGAAGCTGTTTCACTGAACGAGGTGAATTTATTTTCATGCAGACTAGTCCTTCTCAGAATTCAAACATGTGTCATTTATATTGCTTCGGATTAGAGAGAATGATTGGCTGTTGAACTGAAAGATTGATATTTGAATACGTTCAGTGTTAAAAACAGTGTTGGCTCCCCTCTCATCCCCAACCCATAAGCATTTGTTATCTAACCTGCTTATTCCTGGTCAGGGTCGAGGAGGGTGCTGGAGCTATCCCAGCATACACTGGGCGAGGAATACAGAAGCTCCCACTGCACCGCCGTGCCACCCTCCAACCTATAACAATCCCACCATTTTCCCTAATTCAGATTATGATGTTAGGGTGTATTTTGGTGTTTTCTTCCTAATGCTTGTTATGGATGCTGTTTGCATGCATTGAGATGCGTTTTTATTTTGGTTTTTGGTTGTGGTAGTTAACTGGTAGTTAGCGAGTGCTTTAGTGATATCACCTCTCTACCCACTAGTGTGGGAATGTCATCATTCAGGTTTGGCGATATTGCTCATGTGAATGAGGTGAACTTATATTTCTCCCTCAGTCTCTCTGGATAAGAGTGACTGCTAAACAAATGGAGTGTAATGCACTCTGTGTAATTGCTATAAGCTTCTTGGCTTTTAATTTTCTAAAAAGCTTCTGGATTCAATTCCAAAATTACAACTTTTCAGAAAAAAACATGAGAGAATCTATAATATGCGTTTCATGTAAAAATGATGGGAATGATGCTGGAAATCGAAAGTCTGCTGCCCCCTGCTAAGGTCTTAGCAGTAATTAGGCTGCTCCCTTAAAACTGTAAACTGATCACATACATCAGTGTAATTTTGTTTGAATTGGTAAATCCGCTAAAATTCAGTTCAGAAGTGGCCCTAGAGACATGCTGTGCTCAAAACATAACTTTATCCACGTACATTTTCGCCACAGCAGCATTGGTTTACAAAGTCACACCAACCAGCTTCCATGCCACCTAATATCAGACAGTGATATGTAAATATCTGTAATCACTGTACGCAATAATTATATGATAATGAAAAGCCAACCCCCACAATTTAGCTCATTCAGAAAGGCTGCCATGTTTTAGAGGAGGCCCTCAGGGCGGGTGTTGGACTAATCGGTAATCAGAGGTTCGGTGAAGTGTACAGTAGATCAGCGTAGTGGAGCAGATTTAAATGAATCGATTCATCAAAGAAGATTCTCTGCCTCCCTGACTTGCGCCACATTCAAATTCCAGACACCGCAGGTATTGAGATACTGAGATCAGGTGAGAAGCAGCGAGGCAGTCAATTGTGCAGAATGTGCCTCGCTGTAGTTCTGTACCAGTCCAAAACAGATTTACGTTCTGAGGTTGGTTGAATGTAAATTCGACACACTGCATTCCTGTGCTTAATTCATGTGAAAGTATGACTGAAATTAACTTTTTTTTTTTTGAAAATGTGTAATCGTGTAGGCGAGTTATTCAAGATGGATTATTGCAGTACCCAAAAAATAAGTAAAACACACATTGCTAAAGAGGTTGAGAGCACTGAACACCGAACATCTTAAAGAATCGAACACATGACTTACAAAAGAGCACAATATAAAAACAACCCCCAGGAGTAAATTTAAGAAAGAATCTCTTGAGTAAGAAGTGAAATAGAGATTTGGAACAACCCAGACCTTCATGATGTTAAACCAGACACGCTCATTTTCTTGCACAGCGAAAGCAACTTCCTTTCACTGTGGCTGAAAGGATCATTCATAGATTCGTATTTCAAAGTCACGGCATCCGAGTTTATCTGCTGAAGCAAAAAAAAAAAAAACCTGCATTTGAGATATCTGACACTGGAGAAAATGTGCCATTCCTCCAAACAACAAACATGTTGTCAAAGCGGATTACTCAGACTGAAATGCATTCACTGCTACAGAGTGGCTAAAAAGTGAAATTTCAAGGGATTTATTTATGTTTTAACGCATAAACCCTTGATGGCATTAGAATCAAGGTCACTTCAGCTTCGGAAAAATCAATAGTGACAGAATGTCAATCAATTCTGTGTTTTTTATTTAGAAATGAAATGCCACTATATTATCCATTTTCCTTTGTATACAATATTGCACTGTTCTGTTTTTTAACTGTCTGTTTTGTGCAATCGACAATTGGTGCTTTTTTTTTTTTTGTAAAAAGGATTGCAATGCTTTTGTGCTTGGTTAAACGTATAAAGTACTGCAAAACAATTATACGCAATTCACAGAGCACAGAAGTTGGAAGATGCATACAAGTCTACTATCAGAGAAATAGTGACACAGAATGTAACTGAAACAGATCAGTATCATAGCCATACAGGGCAAGAGTTCTAGTGTGTTCCAGTGTGTTTGGAGGTGTCACAGTGCTGGCAACCAGTGGGTCATGAAGCAAAAACCTGTATTCCCCTTATAAATGGAAGACAACTGAGCTACCCAAGATTCTCTGTTCCTTCTCATGTTTTTCTCTCAGAACCGATTGGCTGATTGACTTCATAGTAATTGATTAAAGTACATTAGAAGTATCTAAAATGTGGTAGCATAGTGGCATTTGTGTAGGCCTTTATGTAAATTTTTTGTAAACTAATTTGGCGTATGACAGGATTAGCATTTACCTTTCGTCACCTTTCGTCCACTGTTATGATTTTTTTTCTTCCAATAAATGGGAGTCGGAATGGGGCAATTGTAATAAACTGCAAGTAGCAACTAAGAGTTTACTCATAGTTAGTGCAGAGCTATGTTCAAATAATTCCCCCATCAAATTCTAATTGCAATAAAAGGTAAGCAACTTCTTTTAAAATTAGTCCTGGTTATAATTAACAAAAATGTCTCATCACTGCCCCCCAGAGGAAACTAATTTCTATGAACACATGAGCATGAAATAGTGGTGCCTACAAAAGTGAAAAAATGACGCAAGGATTTTATATCTGCATTCAACAATAAGTTTGATGACACACCTGGGTTAATAAATCATAATCCAGATGTAGGCATATGATGAGACATTTATCAAAATTAAATTTGGTCAAATTATTATTGTGACAGCCATTCTCAAGCTTTGTTCCCAAATTTGTCAACATTTCCTGTTTGTGTTTGCAAGAGGTATCCACCATTTTTCTAAACGGAGCTTTTCAGAAATCTTTACCTGGAGAACTTTACATGTATTCTGTGCATGTATTCAAAGCGAGCATGCTCAAGTTGAAAGTGTGCGTCATGGCATACACGTGTAAGATCACATGCCACGTGCTGTAAAGCACTCCCTGAACGAATGTCGAAACATGCTAAAGTAACAGCAATGCACAGGGAAGCTGTGCAAATTACAGTTACGATAAGAAACGCAAATAAAAAGAATGTAGGAGTGACTCCACAAAGCAATATCTTTTAGCAATTACTTTTTTATGCCCTTAATTTTGCATTTGCTTTTTCCTTTTTTACCGTAGTGAATCACAATGCAATGCCTGTTATGAAATGACCTTTTATTTATTTATTTATTTATTTTAAATCAGCCTTCATATAAAATTAACTGGCTTAGAAGAAACCCTGGCCAGTTAATGTAAAAGCTTATTTTATCCTTTTTCTGATAAACCTTTCCTGGTTTGTCAAAAAGAATAAAAAAAGACTCCGGTATATCAAGTATTTTTGTTTAGACACAGATATTCTCTACCCAAAGGTTTGTTGCTCTTCATAAATGTAGCCAAGTGCTATGTTGCCTAGAGGCACCAAATGTAACACTTTTTAAAAGCGCTCTGAAACACATTTTTTAGGATGGCTTTTACTTGATTATATTCTATTTTAGTAATTACTTGTCTTTTGCTTTTACCTGTTTTATAAATATACATCTACATTGGCTTGTATTTCATTGTGTTTTATTGCATTTTGTTTTATCCTATTTTATTATTTTATGTTACTTTTTATTCTATCCCATTTTGTTTTATTCCCATTTTAATATTTTATTATTTTACATTTTATTCTATCCCATTTTATTCGTTTATATTGTGTCTATTTCGTGTTATATTGTTTTATTGTATATTTTCCTGATTTAACTGTTCCTTGGTTCCTTGAAGCACTTTGGGCTGCTACTGCTAAAGGTGCTATATAAATAAAGTTTATTATTATGTTTAATGTAGAGACTAAAGGAGCTACATTTTTTAAAATATATTCACACAAGGTTTAGATGTATTGCATGCACTTTATTTCAAATTCAGACTGAGCTGACCACTTGGAACAAATATATGACGATTAAAAGCTTTCAAGATAAAAGCCCTCGCACTGTGTCCACAGGCATAAATATTGGAGGATGTTGCTGTAGAAGAACATAAATTGTAATGAATATTTAAATTGTAGTACTTTTCTAGTTGTTTTTAATAATTAACAGTGATCTGACAAAGGAAGGTTGAGTGTGACATAGGTGGAATCTGCAATAGAACAAACTGTCTGGACACAAACTACCAACTAACAGAGTGCCAACTGGAGAAAAACTGTGTTGGAAGTGTTTTTGGAAATTCAAAATGGAAAGTATTAAAAATAATTTCTTAATTATTCTAAGGTATTAAATAGTTATATTAGTGTTTCAGTTGTACCAACCTATATGACTGTAAGGATTATTTGTGTGTGTTTTATCTCACTAATCATGTCATTACCTTTATCTCTCAATAATTGGTTGGGACCATCCTAAATTGTGCTCTCTTTCTGTTTTGGGTGTTGATAGAGTATTGGTGGACCATACCGTTCTTTTTTCTTATATTAAGCTAAGCATTTAACCTACTACAGGTCCCTTACTCGTCCATTGGCGTATTTGTGTATAAGGGAAATCAGGCTGCAGTTTACAGTGTGTGGTGTCATTGGTGGGTTTTTTTCCCCTCCAACTGGTGTGGAATAGTGAATACTGCTGTCTAGAATTCCAATTCTAGGTCCTAGTAGGCCCTAAACCTTTTCACTGCGTTGGTCTCGCCTTTTAGATATATTTCACTGCGTCATAAAATAGACTTTTTCCAAACCCGCACTTGTCTGAGTTACCTTTTTTATCCACTGAAGTCCCATTCCAGGTTGTTCTGCTTTATCCTGCATTGATTTCCCATCATAGTAGCCCATTACACAACCATGTACTATAATGACCATAACACCACCGGGGGGATTACCAAGAGGTAAACCCAAAAATGTGCAAAAGAAGACAGAGCTCATACAAAAACCCACGGAGTGATAACATCTACCATGCCTGGGAGGCCTATAGGGGCATCCCCTTTCTCAAAGGGTGGGATGGACGAACTTGGGATACCCACCTGACCTCCAATCAACGGACGATCATCACTGGATACTGAAGGGCCCTAGAGCAGTACAGGGCTAGTGAGGCAGATTTAATTTACCCATTACCAACATTTGCTGTTCTTTTTTTTTCAGAATAAATAATTTCATACACCCATGTGAAAGAAATGCAATTTTGCAGAATATTTTGACCGGTTATCTTCGGTTATTTATAGAACAGACTTTGACCTGCATATGAAAATGTAAAAGTAATTGCCTTAATGTGACTACAAATCTGAACTCAAGACTGTCAATCTACTCGGTACTCTGGAGGTACGACCTCAGCAGTACATTGGAGGGCATTTTCAGCCTCTTCTGGGGATTTTGCTGTGTACCACTTGCATGGTATTAGGAAAGGAAAACAATTGGCTTTAAAAAATTTGATTAATGTCTGGATTCAGCTCCAAGGAGGAGACTAAATTGTCTGAAACACTTTAGGCGTAATTGGTTTTACGAAATCATATTTAAAAACACCGTTATACATTTCACCACATCAAATATCAAACTTTAACCAACTAAGAAAACAAGGTTTCATGGTGCATTCTCTCACTCAGTCAATGTGAAATGTTTGATGCCGTTCTTGCTGTAGGCTGTTCAATGGGAAAATGGATCTTTGCAAGCCAGTTAAAATGAGTTTAGTTTTCAATTTGGCACCGTGGTGAATGTGCTGGAAGGATGAAACTTCAAAATAAAAACAAATGAAACTTGTGTAAAGCCAACAAAGACTCCCTTTACACCTGGCATTAACATTAGGTAATAGTATAGTATTGGATAGTACTCGACCACATAAAAATACTGGCATAAATGCACCCAAGATGCACTGAGTATGAATTGTGATTTGATTGCCCAAACCACCTCCGGAGGAGGTGAGGGACACATTGGGACCACATTGAACACAAGTGTAAATGCAAATGCATTTTCAACCCACATGCAACAACTACATGATCGGAAATACGCGTTCGCGCACAATAGCCTTAGCACGGATAGTTAGCAAGCAAAACTAGCACGCAGTTGGCTAGACGTCAATCATTAATTCATAATCAAAACGGAAGATACTCATGGATGGAGTCATGATGAGACAAATTGTCTGCTATCAGTTTGGGGAAACAAAACTGTTCAAGCTAAGCTTGGTGATTCATATCACAACCTAGCCATCTGTGAAGAAGCAGCAAAGCAAATGCAGGAGAATTGCTACAACAGGTCCTGGCAGCAGTGTCAGCGACAAATTAAAATTCTTTTAAACTGGTGTGCAGAAATGCCAAGGACAACAGTAAATAATGCTTGGAGATTGACCCGCTTATAGCCTTGGTGAAGGGGACGTGTTGTATTCTGAAGTCCTTTCACTGGACTGTGCACTGCGTTATTGGCAGCCTAAAGAGTGTGTGTTCTCATACATATACACAGGTGGCAGCAGCGAAAATGGCAAGAGAAAAAAGAACAGATTTGAGACGGCCACTGAGGGAGAGCTTCACTAAAATAATGTCCTCTAACCCGATGGGTGACTCCACAAAGCAATAACCCGATGACAATGACTTTCATCTGCAAATGCAAGCTCCCCGCATACTCATGAAATGAAGCTTTTTGGTATGATGAATCAAACAATGACAGTCCAGGTTGCCATTGCTCCTCCCCCTCCTCCCCTTTGCAGCACACATCTGTGCAGCCTTCCTCATACCCAGGGACTCCCCGCCAAACACCCCCCCCCCCCCCCCCCCCCCACCCCCTTCCCTTCCATTCCGCCATGCTGTCACACACCCTGACCCACATCAACCTTTTCTTCGCTCTCCAGCACACCACTACCTAGCTCACCAGTCTCACCCCCCGCAGCATCCCTTGCATTCAGAAGAGGAAGATGAGAGAGAGCCTGATTTTCTCAGCCTCACCAAGCTTTAGGGAGCTTTCGTTGGCCTTTAACGTCTGCAGGTTTAACAGTATGTTTATTGCTTGACATCGTAAATCTATTTTTGAGGAAGTGCACACAGAGGTTAAGAGATATATTTTTCTTCAGTGGTCACTGTTGGCACTTTATTTGCTATTATCTATCCTAAATGCTCCTCTTGAAGGATTTGCATTGTCAGAACTGTTTAAATGGTTTTTTTTTCCCCCATTAGATAATACTGGATAGTATTATTTTTTTTCTTGTCCAGATAGAGGTTGAGAGAGATTTTTTTTATTGGTGGATGTAATTTTTTTAAAAATAAACTTTAAGATTGTTTGTTTTTTGTTTTGTTTTGAATGTTTGGCAACATGTAGTCATCTGAGGTGGTGTAGCCACCTAAAGCTTTTATTTATTAAAAGAAAAATGCTGTTGAAGTCAGTTAAATATACATTTTATTGCATTTTTTGCAACTTCAGTCAAAACTGTCATGAGTAACCATTTAAATGTGACATGCAGTGTAAAAATATGGTGAACAGACGTCTCTGTTTTCTGGGGGACAGTCCCCATTTTCAGTGTCTTGTCCCCAGTTCGAACTGTCCCTATTTTTTTCTCCAAATGAAAAAATAAATAAAACACTCCAGTGTGGTGAAATCATACTTTTCAGTTCACATAGTTCAGACCAATCAGAGTGACGCTCGAGTTGTGATTTCAGGGTGGCGTTCCCCATATATCTCTGCCACATTTACACCACTTTCAAGAAACGTCAGCAGATTTGCTTCCAGAAAAACGATCAGCCTATGATAAGAGGTGGGTTGTCTATCAACGCTAGTTGATTGTCACACAAATTCCAAATGAAATCATTAAAAATACCGACGTGGGAAAACTATTTCACAAATAAAAATGTGGGTAAGCAAATTTGGCTGTGTTGTGTAAGTCACTGGTATACCCCCCCCCCCCAGGTGCTCGGTTCTCTGCTCATTAAACCGCGTTGTGAGTGCTGCTCGTCTGGCGCTGTCGGGCTCCGCGGTCCTCCCTTGAGGAGCGGCGATGTCTGGTTCAGACAGCTCCGCTGGCTCCTCCGCTCCCCCCCGTCCAGTCCCCGGCGAACCCGTCGCCCTGCGGCTCTCACGGGTCGCGCACCGCACCGCACCTGCCGATGATCATCGGGACCCTGGAGGAGCTGACCCTCCGCCCTTTTTAGTGGATACGCCCACCTCCCTTTCGGCCTTCCAAGCGCTCCGCGGTCCGCGGTCACCCGAGCGTGACTTAGTGGAGACGGTAGTTGAAATACCCGTGCAGAAGAGAAAATAGGTCATTCTGGTGTGAGTGCGCGTACAGTATATTACACAATGCTCAGCTAACTCGCTATTTGAAGGACATTGAATTGTTTAGGAATGGCATACATCAACAGCTACTGTGTCCATAATAATTTATAAGTTATACGGGTAGGTCAGTATCTGCTTGGGTCACTGGAAAGAATCTACTGATAAGATAAGGAATATATGCTGTTGCTCTCTGGTAAGGTGAATCCCCTCGTCAGCCAACCCAAGAGATGATACACAGGGTCTCCCAAGAATATGTATAGGCACTTGTACAGCAAGGACACATTTGAAAAAGTGAAAAAGTGATTTGACCGTCTGACAATATCATGTGACCGCAGCCTATCAGATTGCGCTACCACGTCACAGCCACACACTCACCTCTCAACAGCACGCGCATGTCCCATTCTGGGTTCTCATCTCTGGTCTATAATAAGACTAAGGTAAAGGAAGGGTTCCATTTAAAACTTTTCAGGTAGGCTGTGAGGAGGTTGGGGCATGAGAATGTGCGCGCTGCAAGATTGCAACCGTGCTCTCTCTCCCATTTAATTAATGCAATAGGATCATGACTGACCGGTGGGAAAAGGCCGTCGGCTAGATTCGCCACACTCGTGCATCGCATAGACTGACAGCCCGTCCAGCATTGACTTTGGTGAACCTGACGATGAAAAGAGTGAGGCGTGCCTTTATGGGAAACTTTGATGTAATAACAAATGGTCACCGCAACCCTTTTTCTCCAACTATAGGGCCCCAGCACAAGTGTGTGTCTTTAGCACTGGTCACAGTCTTTCGCAACTAAAAATGAAAAGTTTGATGGTGCATATGAAGGTTTTACACTCAGAAAAGGTCCACATCACTATTCTTGCCCACTGGTCTTGACTGCATTCCTGCATCCAGATCCTCTTCTGGACAGCGGTGGCACTGATGTCCGCTGAAATGAAAGCAACTGCATAAAACAGCCTTGTCCTCTGTCGTTTTCTTCGGCTTTCCAGTTGTCTAAGACGGCTTCTTCCCCCCACTTTGAAAACTAAGAAGAAATCCATATAGCACAGCTTTACGGACAACCACTATTATGTTTCGAGTGTCTCTTTTCCATTGCAAAAATCACACAGTAATGTTAGCCTACAACAAGTCCGTTACAATATCTTTCAAAGGACTCGTGCACTAGAGAGAGGAGGACATAACATGTTCTGTTGTTTGAAAGGGAAGTGAGATTGGATTGGGATTGGATCTCAATGCAGACAATGGGGACACAAATGAAACCTTTAAGGTAAGGTATAAGATCACAAACATGGCATTAGAATGTTCTCAACTGCACATTCTAATGCTGATGTAACAATCACTACTGGTAACTGATAGCAATGCAGTTCCAGAGCACTCACTGGCTTAGAATTTTGTAAAAAAAAAAAAACATTCTGAAAAGACTACTCTTCAAAGGATTGCAGCCAAATTTAAAAGTGACCCAGCTAAATCATACCTAGATACTATCTGGATACAAGACACAATGAATTAGTTATGTCCCTACCCCAATATTTATCACTGAAATTCAGTGCAAAGCTCCATGTGGATACACAAACAGCCAGTAAACTCTGTTTAAATATGGGATTATGAACTTACATGGAGACCCATTTTTCTGTGAAACGTCAGATTAAAACAGCGGTTCCAAACCACGTGTGGTGGGCTAGTACCAGGCTTTAAAGGGTGTGTTAAAGCGTTTCCATTATCTGTCTACCACAGATTCTATACAGCTTGTTATGTTGATATGACATCACATAAACACCATCTATTTTGCTTTGCATGAATTGTTTTCTGAATATATGAATGTTGAAATTTGGCTTCTCCTACATACACACCATAAGTGAGAGAGCCATCAAAATAGAGGGCTCTGACCAGGATGAAATAGGAAGGCAATTATTTCTCTCAGGCAACCAACAACTACTGATTATTTATTTCAGTGACAGGATATGGCCTTGCACAAAGAACTAGCCAAACTATTCACACATGCACACATACATGCGCACACACACAAACACACACAGACATACACACACACACCGCTTTCAGTGTAGTGTCACATTTAATGAACATTAACTGGCTACATGTGCTGTCGAGCCCCGCCTACTAATCTTCACTCTCCCAAGCTGAATGAGGAAGTTGTAGTGATGTAGAGGTTGTGATGTAAAGTTGTAGAGGTGGGCTTACTAACATTATTGAGCATTTCCAAAGTTTGGGAAAAGGAAAGCATTTGTGAAAAAAGAGATGAACAAATTAAAATTTATACACTTTTCCCCCGATTGTAAATGTGCAGAGTTGATGTCCTGTCATGGTTTGTATGGGGTCTCGACCCCGGGAGTGGGGTACCCAATTATCCCAGAGGTTATTTCATTACCTTTCTCTGGGGTTGCAGCCCTTCCTTCTGAGACACGTCTTCACTTCCTGTCTTACATTTGGACATCGGACTTAAAATTACATCTCTTTCTGAACTGTCAGGCTAGTTTGCTCAGAAAGTTCATAGACATGACCTCTGCAGTGGAATACACAATAAATACAGTACAAAAAATGACTACAGCGGGTAAAACAAAATAAAGCATTTTGCGCTGACATTTCTCCAAATGTTATGACACTTACAAATCTCATTGAGTTTTATTTTTGTAACCCCTTCTCTTGCTTAGTGTGTGGAGTGCCTCTGTTTCTTAAGGGGGTCTGCCACAAATACAGCTTTCATATTATTTCAAGGTTAGGTTTTTTTGTTTGTTTTGGTTCTTTTTTTTGCATTCACCTGCAGCTCAGTGGAGGATGGTCTGGAATGCCAACCAGCCATAAACAGATGTGCAGGGTTGAAGATCAGAAATGATTAGCATTCCCATCTGTATTATCATCTGTGTAAGTGAGCACTGACATTATTCCATTGTAAAGCTGCCAACACTCTTAAACACAGTAATAGAATGTTTGCTTTCCCGTGGTGAATCAGATGTTGAGTTCATCACTGAGTCACTTACTGAATCATTCTTGATTATTAATCTTATTTGAGCCAGCGGCCATCTGTTCAGACAAGTTCACAATGGAACTTGCCATTTGTGCCTTATGTCATACTATTGGCCATATTCAGTTGCATCACAGCAGCAAGAAAAAAAAACAAGATAATGCTTTTCTATTCATATCTACAGTATGGTGGTAAAAAAGCGCATGCCGTGACTGGCCTGATCACCTCTGCTGTGTGGTACCTGCTCATATCTTGTAGCAGGGAGATACATATTTTCTTTGTCTGAATATGTCTTAAAGTAATCCGGACTTATACATACTTCTGATTCCATGTGTGCTGCTCTGTTCATCCCTTGAACCGAGGAGTCGCCACCTGGGGCTAATCTAAAATGGAGTCTGAAAAAGTCAGGTTTCAGCTGAAGGGAAATATCAGCTGGACTGAAATACCACTTCTGTGTTTCACCTTGATGCCTTGTTGACTTCAGGATCAGTTGTGATTTGTGTTGTGTACAAAGCTATAACATGCTTGTGTACATCTTGGTGTGGTGATTACCCAGCTAGGAAGTACAATCTTGACTCTCAGTGGTGTAATTAATGAACACCTGCTCCCAAGCTGTCTTAAAGCACCGAGGCAGATATGCCATACAGAGTGAAGGTTAGTGCAGTCAACTAGCCAGCTTGTCTCAGCTACTTTGACAGTTGAGACCAGTGTTTAGTTTGTCTCCTTGATCTGTGGTGGTCAATGCCCATCTAGATTAGAGGTGGAAGGTCGGCCCTGAAAAGCAAATTTTGACCAAAAAAACACGTGTTCATTTATCAGTTGATAGAGTGAATTTAAGAAATGCTATACCCAGAGGCTATACCCTTTCTGATCTGGGGTGACCACTTGTGACCAACTGCTATAGCAAGCTGGCAGTCCACCTCTATTTCTACCAAGTTATGTGGCTGTTTACCAGCTGGATACAAACAATTCCCTTAAAAATGCAACTTTTTTTGCAGACTGGCACTGGCTTCTTTGTAATATTTGGTCTCTTAGCCAAGATTTTATATTGTGAGGGAGTTACTATGATTCTGACAAAACTATAAATAAATAAACTCAGCAAACAACATAACCCAGATAAATGGCTACAGGTTTAACTATACAGCCACTCAGTAATTAACTGTCCTTGCCCTGCCTATTATTGGTGTTTTATCAAACCATATGCACATTTTATTTAGTATCACATTCACAAGCCACAATAAGCCCCAATTACTTGTGTGTACAACACCACAGCCATTGCATTTTACCATGAAGAAGTCTGAGGCCAGTTTTCCCCAGCACATGAAATCAAAGCAAAACAGAAGCAACATGGGACTGGCACGTAGTTTAGAACTTGACAATGCCCACGAGTGTCATCACAGAAGCAAATCACTTGCGGCCAAATACTTGTCTTTTATGGTTTAGATGTAACCCAGTGTTCCAATGGTTCACAACATTAGTGGTGACACTGACATCAAACAAGTGTGAGATCTGTGCACTAAATGCCTTTTTTCAATTAATTTATCTTAAATTAAGCAGGCCTGCTTGTGTGCAGCAAAATCCCTCAACTTTCAAAACATATTTCCCAGAATGTTGCTGGGTGAAACAACGGTGAAGATTTTTATTTTTATTTTTTTTAAGGAAAGAAAACATAAATAAATATGTGATATTTGTTCTGGGGAAATGCTTCAATACTCTTTCTGTTTTTCTGAGGAAGCAGGAATGAATGCTTCAGCGCTGCCCTGCCTTGCTTTGCTCTTTTTCTGGGATGCTTCCCTCCGTACTTCTCTGCCGCCGATGGAACGTGCAAGCGTTCTCTAACATAGGAAAGAACATCGACCAAAACCAAAATGTGCCTTCCTATCGCTTCATACCCCGCAGAAGACCGACGAAGGTGAACCGAGGTCTATCTTTCAGCCTTTAAAACAAGCATAATTGCAAAGCGTGGAAAATATTGCAGTCGGGTGGATGCAGCCAAATTCAGAATAGGGTCCGTGGCCTGACCTGCTGTTGGAAAATAAAAGGCATTGCAGTGTGGAGGGCAATGTGACCGTAACTAATTCCCATGGTCCCCAGGACTGCTGAGGTTATTGGCATCGCTACAGAACACAGACTGTGCCTGTCTCAAACCTATGAAATTTAACCAATCACAAATGAAGGAACGGAAGGCCAGGGTTTTTAAATACTCATTCGCTGGACACTGCTACATCTGTCACAGTTGTCAGGGAAACCTGAAGCAGCTCAGAATGGAACTGAGTGCCACACTTCTTAGGTTCTTTCTGACAGGATTCTTTAACAACTGAAGGAAATAAATCAGACAATATCCAGCATAGGTAAACAAACAAAGGCTTTTAAGCCCTTAAAAGACATGTAAAACATGATGAAGGAATTTGTGAAGGGGAACAATTATTCTGTAAAGCCTTTTGTCACTGAAATGCATTTAAGCTTTAATGCATTTTCATGTACTGTGCATTGTGAATGAATGTTCCTACGGAGTGAATGTTAAATCTTAACTTTCCTTTACACTTATTTTTGGCTTTCATCCACCTGTTGGACTGTGACTGCATTAGCAGTCTGTTGATGGTTCAACAAGCATTTTAACATCTGGGCCCTGTTTCACAAAGCAGGATAACTGAGTTTGCTGGGTAACTGCACTGAGTAAAACCCAGAACCCTCTCAAATTTGGAACATGGACTAAAGTAAAAAAGAACTGTTCTGGATTTTACTTGGTGGAGTTATCCTGCTTAGTAAAATACCCCCCTGGTCCCACTTCTCAAACATGTCCTCAGGTGCCATGGAAACCTTCTTATTATTTGCCAGATTGCAGAATGCAAAAAAGACTGGATGTTTCTGGCATATTCATGTTGATACAATAGCGACTTGGTGCCAGACAACTCTTTTAATGGCTATATCTGCACGATGAAGCCCTAAATAGCCTTTATGACTATTCTAAAAATGTACAGACCATGTTAAGGAAATCAGTACAGGTAGGTATCAGTATATATTGTGATGTGTAGCATACGTTACAAAGATGAGACGGTCTGTGAGATAATCACTTTAAGACATAGTGCCTGTGAGTTTAGCTGAAGGTCAGACTTCCCTCGATTCAGTGAACAGGACATGGGGATTTATTCCGCTCTAAAAGTGATCCTGGCGCCATGGTGTTGCTTGGTGTCATCCCTCTGGTTTGCTTGTATAGGTTTTGGAGCTGCAGTGTCATTTGTTTCCTTCACTGAATTCCCATTTCTCCAATCTCCAAAGATTTCAAATAAATTCAGAGATTCTAATAAACCAATATTTAATAATGATGAAGATTTGCTGTGAGTATTTAAATAGTTTTCATTGATAAGCCTTCTTGATCCTTGATTCCTTAAATATGGATTTCAAGGGTATTCTTTTAGTGTTTTAACTTGACTTTGCATTCCAACACATTGCTGCTACTGAATAATGCAGGTTAAATTCACTGTTCTGTTATCATGATTTTTTTTCAATTAACTGGTTAATTGTTAACTTAACCCTTTGACAATAACGCACTACTATTGTCACTAGTCTGAGAACTGCATTGCATCATCACTTCATACAATATTCGGTATGCTAGACTTAATGCCAGATATATATATATATATATATATATATATAAATGAGCAGGCAGCACAGTGGTGCAGTGGATAGCACTGTGTGGAGTTTGCATGTTCTCCCCGTGTCCGCATGGGTTTCCTCCAGTTTCCTCTCACAGTCCAAAAACATTTAGGTAGGCTGATTGTAGACTCTAAATTCCCCATAGGTATGAGTGTGGGAGTGAGTGGTGAGTGAATGGTGTGTGTGCCCTGCGATAGATTGGCGGCCTTTCCAGGGTGTATTCCTGCCTTTCAGCCAATGCATTCTGGGATAGGCTCCAGCATTCGCCGCGACCCTGCCCAGGATAAGCGGGTATAGATAATGGATGGATAGAAGGATGTATATATATGGCACAGAGATGTGGAAACGCATTGTTTTCAGTTTAAGCATAATTGTGGAATTGGGGCATACGTGGCTAAGTAATCAGGAAGAAAGAATATGACCCAGGTTGTCATTATTTATGTATCAGAACTTTTCCTTAATCCTAATTTATTAATTTCCCACCAAAGTTACGCTTTAACAGGATGAGCCACTGGCACCCCCAAAAGCTTCAGGTCTTTTAATTCTGGTACACGGGCCTTAAAATGAGCCAATGATCACAGACTATGACCAGCGGCTGTTCAGAAACGTGCTCCTACCTCCTGCATTTCCCACAATACATTACACAATGCTCATAGACATATGACTTAAAAATGTATACAGACATATACATATATATGTATATGCATATGCCTTATTTAGTAGAGTTAATGGGCAGTAATGTGTCAGTCATGAGCAAGTTTTTTTTTTTTTTTTTTTACATGCATTCTAAGAGAAAATAATAATAAAAAATACTTAAAAGTTTACTGACCTTATTTATCATTGCAATGTACTATAACTAAGACCTCAAAACAGGCAATTACCTTAATGGACCTGCTTTTTAATCCATTATTCCGCATCATAACTGCTAAGCAGATGTTAATTGGTCTTCTGTTCATTTTTGAACTGCTTGCTGCATGAAGTTAAATGAAAATATTATCTAGGTTAGCATATTTGAAACAGCTTCTCAGCGACTTTAAGGCATGCCTTGAAGCTGAATGTTTATTGAATTAAGCCGACCGAGAATGTTTACCAGCTTCTGGCAACATCAGCAAGCCCAAATAAGAAAGGGAAAATGAGCGAAACAGTGCTATGGGACTACATGGCCTAGGCAAACTTTCAGTCATTTCCACATCCTCCAACTTTCCAGACATTTCAGCAACTTCAGAAAGAAGGAACTAGAGAGCTGACCTGTAATTCAAGTAAAAATTAGGACATTTGGACTGGGCCCTAGTAAGTTTTGACCTGACCCTTGCAAACAACTGTGTACTGCTTATGAACCAAAACGTGAAAGACAAAGATTTTTGCCTGAGATAAAAACCTCCCTTAGAAACTTAATTCAGTCAGCAGCCTGATCTGGAGTACTCATAACTTTTCAATGTTGGTGTTGAAAGGGCAGTTTACACCCAGACCAGAGTCAAACATTCTCATGCTGGTGAATTTACTGTTGATGTTTTGTATTTGCTTTGGATTTTCTTCGGTAGAATTACAATACTTAGACTTCACTTCACTTAGACTTCACACTGTAAGGTGTTGATAAGGACAGAATATGGAACTGCCTCTAATCAGATCCTGAATCAGGCTAGATCATAGATCATCTTGCATCATTTTTCACATTTCAGATTACATTTTTCATATTGATATTTGCAGAATTTAAAAAACTGTACAAAATTCCTAAAAATATATGGTTATCCTAAACAAATATAACCTTACATTTTGGAGGAATTATAACTTTTTTCTTATAAGTTATTTGTATTGATGACTTATTCGAGCATTTCATCAATATTCAAATGGAAGAACAATATAATATCTTGTCTGATTCAGCTTCATATTAAAGACTGGACTTGTTCTGTATTCATTCCTGTTTTGCCTTCAAAAAGTTGTCTTATTGCCACCCCCGGTGTGAAATACATCCAAAAAATAGCAGTTTCTCATTTTAAATTGGCAATTACAAGAAGCACAAATAACAACAAGGTTCCAACTAAGGAAATTCTAGCACAAAATATGGAATCCAGTAATGTACTCTCTCTGCTGCCAGGGGAAAGGTTAAGTGAAAAACTGTACATGTTATAGAGAGTTAAAAATGTACCGGTCCACAAATTATACAATTATATGTCAACAGGCAAATGAGTTTCTTGGCAAATGCAATTTGTGGATTATGACAAATAAAACACCTAAGCATACCTGCATACTCATATTGTTTTGACATAAACCTGTAGATTTACATTCTGCTCCATTTGACAAATTTGTACAGTAGAATGTGCCTGCAGGATGCTTAGCAAAACAAAATAAAAATAAAAATAAATAAATAATGGGCTCTGAGTTCTGGATGGCTTATGGTGTGAAGCAGGCCAGAGCACTGGTGAAGTGGTGTTTTCATCATGGATTCTGACGTGCCTGAGCCCGTTTTTGGTCATTTGGTGACTCACCGTGCACCAAAGTGAGAGGCTGGGGGAGTGCCAGTTAAGATCAAGCAGCGCACTGCAATTTTGGTGTTTTCAGCGGATTGGAATCTTCATACTGGCGTAGTCAGCGATTCACGTCTGCACCGCCGGGATTTCTAAATTGTCTGGTTATGTTTTGCTCATTCCATAGACCAGGGATCATCAAGTCTGGCCCTCGAATCCAAATCCAGCCCAAATCCAAATCCAATGGTTTTCTTTTCTCCCGGGTAATTAGTGCTACTGATTGGCCAGACTGTCTTGACACCTGACTCCCAGGCAAAAGGAGGATGGAAAACCAGCAGTTCTCGGCCTTCGAGGACCGTGAGTTGCTGATCCCTCGTCTGCCCATTTCTTTAGGAGTCACTCCCCTACACCCTTCGCAGAGTGCCCGAAATCTTGGAGTTGTGCTGGACAACAGGCTGGCACTCTCTGAGAATATCGCGGCAACCACCCGGTCGTGCAGGTTCATCCTGTACAATATCCGCAGAATAAGACCACTCCTCACCAATTATTCCACACAGCTCCTGGTCCAGGCCATGATACTGTCACGTCTGGACTACTGCAACTCCCTCCTGGCTGGCCTCCCAGCATCAGCCACCAGACCCCTTCAGCTCATCCAGAATGCAGCAGCACGTCTGGTTTACAACCTCCCTCGTGACTCCCACGTCACTCCCCTCCTCATCTCCCTCCACTGGCTACCAGTGCAAGCTCGCATCCGGTTTAAGACACTGGTGCTTGCTTTCCAAGCAGTCAAGGGGTCAGCTCCTGGTTATCTGCAGAAGATGATCAGACCCTACAAGCCGGCCAGATCGCTCCGATCGGCTACTACAGGGCGGCTGATTCCTCCCCCTACACGAGCAGCAACAAGGTCTCGACTCTTTGCAGTTCTGGCCCCACGATGGTGGAACGATCTTCCAGTGGAGGTCAGAACAGCAGAGTGTCTGAGCACCTTCAAACGGAAACTCAAGACGCACCTCTTCTCTGTATACCTCTCTCCTCTTCCCTAAACCCTCTCCCATAACTATTAAAAAAAAAAAAAAAAAAAAAAAAAAAAAAAATTTTTTGGTTCAGACTCTTGTTTCTCCTTACTGTATGCTACTATAGTAAAGGCTTTTTATCTGCATTTTATTCAATGGACTTAAGTGGACTTGATCCTGAGTTTGGTTACACTGTTGTAAGTCGCTCTGGATAAGAGCGTCAGCTAAATGCCTATAATGTAATATAATGTAATGTAATCCCTGCCATAGACCGTATAAAAACAAACAAATAGCCTAGTATTGTGTTCATAATGCTCGACTGCCCTTGTCCCCCTTTTCTGAAATCCAATCCAATCACCTCAAGATTCAGTAGCCATGCCCAGTGCATCCATGTGCTGCACCATTGATTCCAGAATATAGAGTCCACTGTGCTCCAGATCAAATGTGTGAATGATTATGCCCTCTATCATGGGAGAAAAATAGTTTACAGAATGTGCCTCACGAGACAAACTGAACGATTTCTCAATCAGGTAATCACATCACCAATACAAATAAGTAAATAACTCTTTCTCTGATAATTGAGGAGATTAATTAAAATCTAAATTAAATAAAATGACAATTTCCCTTGCATTCAATAAGGATAAAATTACATCAGTTGGTATTAACAGCTGCAAGCAGTAATGTGTAATACTTATAAAATCATCGTTGCATTTTTCCTATCTCCAGTCAGCCGGAAATGGTTTTGAAGGCATGCATCTTACACAGAGACCCTGCCCCTCGAATCACAAAGAAGAATCTGTGGCAGAGACAGTAGTGCTTGGATTCACGCATCAATTAAACATCTCCACTGCCTCCGCGTAGAATTCCCATTTACAATAACCGCACCGGGAACCTTTCACCCAGAATCCAAAAAGATGGACTTCTGCTTCAGGTTTTAATCAGCTCCTGCGACTTGTGACTGAGACTGACAGGGAAATCCAGGTCAATATGCCCTTTGCGTTTCCCTTAGACCTCTGCCCAACTGGAACATGGCGAAAGCCCTTCCAAGCCAACAGCAGAAGCACATTTAAATTCCGGTCATGTGAATGTGCACAATAATTATGTAGCTTCAAAATGATTAGCGGCAAATCAATATTTGACTGCAAACTGTATTAAGTCACATTAACCTGTGCCTGCTTGCTTGTTTTGGGCATCTTCCTTCGTCAGTTTCTACAGTACATGGTAAAATCATATGATAAATACATGTAACACACATACTTTTCACTTGGGAAATGTGGTTTCGAAACATGTTCATGGTTTAATTGCATGACGTCTGTGTAAATTTCCATGTGAAAACCCATGTGATCACATGTGAAATCCATGTGAAACTGATATAAGCACCCATGTGAAAGCAAATGTGATTACATGGGAAATCCACATGAAACACATATAAACACCCAAGTGAAGGCCGTATAAAATCCTACATTGCATAAATACATAATAAAATACTAATAATTCCTTACATTTATATAGCACCTTCTCACACTGAAAGCACTTAACACTGATGAGGGGAAAACTCACCTGAACCACCGCAAATGTTTAGCACCCAGCTGGGTGATGCACAACAACCATTTTGCACCAGAACGCCCACCACACATCATCTGAGGTACAGAGAACAATTTCTAGCCAATTAAACCAGAGGATGATTAGGAGGTAGGTTGAGAGAGCCAGGTGGGGAATTCTATCAGGACACCCAGGAACCCCTTACACTTTGCGATGAGTGTGATGGGATCTTAAATGACCACAATGATTCCGGACCAAAACACACAAGGATATTAATCATACCAAATAAAAAATGATAAATGTTCATAGAATTATGATCATATGCATGTTTCGTGAATAAGGATGGACTTTGTAATTAATAATAAGTCCATCTGTTGCTGAAATCTCCATTTTAAGGCAAAGAATATCAATACCATGTGACAAGGCCAATCGTGACAGGCAGAAATCCATTTATATCTGGTGTGGCCTAGAAAATGCCAATTACAAAGCTTGGAAGCCTCATTAGCCATTTCATATGTAGGATCTTCAATTGATTGCTTTAGATCATGAGCAATTCCTTTTTTTGCATACTCTTTCCAACACTTTGGTACAGAAAATGATGTCCTTCTTAGCTAGCTCTAACCTGACCATTCCATCCTTGAGGCTCACCAGTGGTTTTCACCCTGTGGTGATCCCTCTGAGGTCATGTCAGAGTGTTCCAGATCTGTTGGCTGTAGTTCCTACATGGATCACCCGATAAGGATATAAATACCCTGAAATTAAAGCTGACAGTCTTGACTTTACCTTCTTTGTTAATTTCGCCACTGTGCTGGAGTACAGAACCAAAACAATTAAAATTGTGTCACTGTCTGAAAACTTTGGCATTTAATTGTATATACATGTACATTTCTTTAACCTCTGAGGGCTTTGTCTTCTCTTTGAGAGAGAGAGAGAGAGAGAGAGAGAAGCATGGGCCAATCAGGTAAAACAGAACAGGCCACATTACCAATGTAACATTGTACCATGAACACATGACCTGCATCAAGACATATCTCTTTCCTTCTTTCTTTCTTCCAAACTAAAACTTAGTATCTTTTTTTACGCCAAATTATGTAGTGGTAAAAAAAATTTTAAAATTTTTTTAAAAACAAAGGTGGGTAAACTCTGGGCCAGGGCATTTTCCACCCTGGTGCATGTGACTTGCACATCGGCTGGGCCCACCTTTGTGTGGCCAGTTTACCAAAAATGAGCTGACCCTCTTTTAAGACTGACACCGTTTAATTAGTATTCACCTCAGGGCTGGAATCTTCTTCAGATAAATTCTGACAAATTCATTTCCCATTAAAGCTTTCTGTATCAGTTTGCTCAAATAAATTTGGTCCATAACCGTTCCCTAAATTCAGTTCCTTCTCAACCAATTTCTTAATTCAGTATCAGTTTTCTCAATGTATGTCTGTATTCAATTCATATAGATAATACTAGGGGAAAATAATGAATATACAGTCTGAATATGAATACTGCAAGTAATAAATGACTGACAATATAATGATTTAAAAGTCAATATTTTATTTCTAAAGATGTTATGATTTTCTGTCTGTCAGTAATTTCCCCTTTAAAAAGGTGAAATTATCATTCCATCATAATTATAATTGTTGCTACGATGGAATAAAAATTTGGTGGTAGAAGAATATTTTTTATGAACTCATGCTTGGGGGGGTATAGTTGCAGATGAGACTGCAGGAAGGGGGGGTGCTTGTTAACTGCACTAACTACACGACAATGGAGGCACTTAGAAACTCCGTATTTGGTGTAGTTGTTATTTATTGTCTACTAAATAAGTTATATCGGAGAGTTTGTTGGTTGCAGGAGCACTGAATGTCTGAGATGAGCAATCTCAGGACACTGGCATCCTGGCCACTAGGGGTCTTGCAGAAAGGGGTTAAGAAGAAAGAGAGCACTGGTGAGCTCAGTAATCGCAAAGGGTCTGGTATGCCAAGGAAGACCTCTACAGTTTATGACCAAAGAATTCTCATCGTAATGACGAAAAAACCCCAAACACCCAACTGACAAATCAGTATCACTCCTCAGTAGGGAGGCATGGATGTATCAGTGACTACTGTCAACATAATACTTCGCAAACAGCACTACAGAGGCTACACTGCAAGATGCAAATCACAAGTTAGCAGGATGGCCAGGTTATAGTTTGCAAAGAAGTACATAAAAGAGCTTGCAGATTTCTGGGAAAATGTGTTGGAGCCAGATGAGACCAAGATTCACTTGTGTCAGGGTGATGACAAGAGCAAAATGTAAAGGACAAAAGGAATTGCCCAAGATTCCTTTTTTTAAAACAGGTAAACAAATGATTATGTACAACATTGCACAATGGCAAAAAAACAATCCAGCATGCTCAAGCCCCCTAAAAAATCAGACCAGGTAAGTGAAACTGAGAACTTTTGAGGAGGCAGTACAGTATAACATGGCACCAGTAGCCTCCTGATTTTAAACTGAAGTGTTTTCCGTTCTGGAAATCCTGACTGCTTTGTACATTTACTAATGATAACTATAACCAAATATCAACTATGTGTTTTAAGAAAATATGATAACATTACATATATTTATTAATTCGTTGTAGAATTTAGCAAACACAACTTAATGACAGAAAGCTATTATTAAATTGTATCTCAAGTTAGTAAAGCTAGCAATTCCATGCCGCGTTTTAAAGGCGCACGTGATTCAGGATACACGTAACGCCTTGATCACTTAAACAGTATGCTGTGTTCAGTTTCTAGCAGGGAGGAGTTAGTTCATATTTACTTTGATATTGTGTCAGTCGTATTTATCTAACCCGTGCACATTCCTCATGCACCGATGCAACCATTTCTAAATGCCAATAGAGGTGATGACAGGTTTGGCAACAAAAACCTCAACACTTGGAGCCCCGTGCTGGGGGGTTTTCTCAGTTCAACCTCCTCTGTGGGAGTTGAGCACAACCAATCGACTGCGTGATTTTTTCCCCCCTCGAATTACTGAGGGGAAACTCGGTCATTTTTGTCATTTTTTCATTTATTTATGCAATTAGCCTACCAAGGATATATTTTGTGTAACTATTTTCTATTCTTATTTTCAATGGAATACAAAACAACCGCAACACACTGGAATGTATTGTGGAAACACATTCTTTCATGCACATAACAATTTGAAAATATGAATAAAACTACTGGATAAAAATGACAGAACTGGTCCATTGTGAACCGTCTAGCTTTTCTTTGATTTTCCCCTCTACGATGAAGTCAAATCTGTCTCTATACTATTTTTGTTTTAATTTATTATTATAATTTGCACACAATTTCTGCGGCTGTTTAACAAAGAAAATGTAAAAATTAACGTGCCATTAATTGTTCGTGTTTTTGGCATTAAGGGATGTGATGTCCATATGTTGCAGTTATCGTGGAATTAATAATTTCTCAATGTAGTGCTCATAGTTAGGCTCCAACCTGCAGGACAGAGAAGCGCATAACTTCCCTATATCTGGAATACAGAGGACGGATCTCTCCGCAGCTTTGTGGGGAGCACAGGGTGTGTAGGTGGAAGGAGAAGTCATCGCTTTTTCGAGTGGACCGAGGGTATTTGTTGAGTAATGCCGGGTTTGCGGTTCTGGAGTGCTTTTTGCAGGTTTGTCCTGCTCCCTTTGCTCGCGCCATGCACCCTGGTGCTTGTTTGGGTTCCAGAATCGCTCTCTCATCCACAACCATGCCAGGTTCTGAAAAGGATTGGGCACACGGTGAGAGTCGGGGCTGTGCACCTGCAGCCCCGTGGCTACCGCAACAACGCCGTCGGCGAGAAGGACTTCGCGGGGGACGGAGACACTGAGGGAGTAACGAGAAGCGCAGAGGAGGAAGAGTTTGAAATAAGCTCTCAAAGTGGATATGAGTATGGTTTGGGAAGCAGCAGAACTAGGAGCTCATTAGACAACCTGCACAAGGGCGCAAAAAGTAAATACGTTAACAAAAGTGTAGAGCGGGAAACAAGTCTGTTTTTACCAAGGGAATCAGTGTTGCTTGCCATGGACACACTTAACCGCATGGCAGGTCTTTTACCTTACAACTTGTCTCTGGAGGTGGTGATGGCCGTTGAAGCTGGACTCGGGGAATTGCCTGCGTTTTCGTTTTCCTCTTCATCTTCGCCAGTCTTTTCGGATCCTATGTCTTTTCTACAAAGTGTTTGCAATACCGTAGTTGTTCAAGGAGTGTCTGCAATAATGGCTTTTCCACACAGCAGGGACGAGCTCGTGGAGTTGGAATTCATATCTTCCGCACTTAAAATCCCTGTAATCAGTATAGTTGAAAATGAATTCAAGCGACAAAGTAAGGTAAGTAAACGTCTATATGCAAACATGAAGTATCTTTGTTTTATTCTCAACCATTTTTTGGTTTATTTGAATATTTGAGGAGGTGAAGTGGAGAACTTCGTGTGAACTTAGTTAACCCCTATGAAAACAGAACATTGGATAGCTAGCTCCGGTTTTCATTTTCAGGTTGCAGCAGTGACAGTAATTGCATGTGGGAAAGGGTACAAATATTTGGCAATAAAATCCAACCTTCAAGCTGTATGTTAAGTGTGTATTCAACCACGGGTGTCGTATTTTAAAAGTACTGAGACCACAGAGTGAGTGACTGATTTTCTCTGTTATGTTTTTACCATACATTCCTCTCTTCTACGGTAGACCTGTTACCGCGGTGAATTATAGGCTACGCTACATCCTATACGGATGTACGATTACGTGTAACACTGAAGACAAGATTCATCGTGAGATGTATATGATGGTAGCTGTCTATTATTTATTACATTGTGATTTGGTTTCTTGATGGAAATTTGATATTGTATAGATATATTGTATTTGAGCCCTGTTTTCAATGCTGTTTCTGTCTATGCTTATAAATCCGTTTCTGTACTTCTCATTACCAGTCTCCAAACGCACGCAACTAGGTACTGCATGTGCGGTTGGGTAGAACACGTACCAGAACTCTTCCTGCTTTAGAAGTTATAATACATACAATAGACATTGTTTAATTCGGTTAACAGGTGTGTGTGTGTGTGCGCGCGTGTGTGTGTGCATGCGTGCGTACGTGCGTGTGTGTGTGCATGCGTGCGTGTGTGATATTTTAGTGGACTGAGCCTGCTGATTGAATGTAGCCTATTCCTGACCAGAGTGCGAAACCATATAGCTTGCATAACCAAATTTAATCAGTAATAATGCATAGCCCTTTGAGAGACAGACAGAGAGAGAGAGAGAGAGAGAGAGAGAGAGAGAGAGAGAGAGAGAGAGAGAGAGAGAGATCGAACATTAATATTGTTATTGTTCTGTTTTTTGTTTATAGAATGTTCATTGTTATTAGTATTCCACTGTAAATATGTATATTGAATTGATTTATGATGCTTTGGCAATATGTACGTATTTCCTGCCAATAAAGCAATTTGAATTAGAAAAAAATTGAATTTGAATTTGAGAGAGAGAGAGGTCAGCAGATGCGGAAACATTGGAAATCTATTTAGCCATTTATTTATTGATAATTCAGTTCATTTGTTCATTTATTTATTTTCTTTATTTGTCCCAACAGTACATCTCACCAATGATCTTTCATATAGTGTAGCTACTCCACCCACTCCAGCACTGCTCAAGGAATTCGCCATGGCGTACATGTGACATTTAAAGTCCCATTCGGTCTCTCTTTGCTTATGCAAAGTGTATTATGGAGATCATTTGGATCAACATTCGGATTAAGTCGATTGCAAAATATTTTGGAAATGGATGCGTCATGGCTTCTTCTTTTTTTTTCTTTTTTTTTGGAGATACCTTCAATTATAGGGCCAAAAAAAACGTTTTTCATTGACATTCGACAATTACATCTCAGTATTGTACGCGCAGTATGCCACAGGTAGACACTCTATCAACAAGCACGGAGGAACATTAGCATTGGAAGGAGCTGTACTATTCTCCGTCAGTAGTGACTGTGCTCGTTTTCGAGTTAAGTTGAAATGGCTCTTCCTATTAATTACAGCTAATGGTCCAGAAAATGTACTGTTGCAACGATTAAGCGTTTAAATACCATAGCATCTATATCTCTGAGTTTATTGTATGCACTATATTTTGTTGGATTTTTCCACATATGCTTCGTTTATAATAATGTAACTATTGAAACTCAAGTATTAAGTGTTGAAACCCAATCTGTTACAGAGGTCAAAGACAGAACTGCATGCGTAGCCTACACTGGGGAGGGTCGCTATAAATGTATATGTAAATGTTTGTACATTTGCAATTCAGTCGTCTACTGCCTCCCTAAGGAACAGAACAATGTGATAACAAGAGATAAAAAAATAAATAAATAAATAAAAGCATGTAGTAATTTCAGGTATAAGGTTTTATTTTTATATACAATGAATCAAATCATACATCATTTTAAAAAGTTCTGTCATTGAAAAGTTAGTTTGGTTTTCAGAGTGCATTCTAGTGGGAATTGGATGTGACCAGAAAATGATCTGTATAAATGAACAGCTTTTACTGTTATGCCAACAGGTTTAATTGACAAACAAAGTGTTCTTTTGTTGTAATATGTTTACAGAATATCATTTAAAGAGAAAATGATAGGGCTGGTATGCAGGGAGGTCATGGAGAGGGCTTCAGATTTGGACGTTGGGTTGAAGACACTAGATGGTGCAGAAAACCATATACATGTAGTGTCCTTTAGGGGAGATCCTAGGCATTTTAAATTGCGTTTAACATTTATTAGAGAAAAGGTTTTTACTCATCAGCGTGTTTGAATTTAATTCAGTTGACGGTTAAATTCAGTGTTGAATGCTAAATCTGTAGGCCTACTGCTAATTTGCCTGCATATAGCCATAGCCA
Source organism: Anguilla anguilla (assembly GCF_013347855.1). Taxonomy (NCBI): domain Eukaryota; kingdom Metazoa; phylum Chordata; class Actinopteri; order Anguilliformes; family Anguillidae; genus Anguilla; species Anguilla anguilla. The sequence goes on from NC_049214.1 coordinate 27,247,550, forward strand.
TAGTTGACAGCCTCATCTTCTGGATGCTCCAAGTGGTTAAAAGAAACAGCCATTTATAATAAGCACAGCACACACAAGACTTATCTGCATGCTAGGCTATTTGTTTTATAAAAGCTTACCTGGGTGTTAAGAAACAAACATCGATTTGGACTTTACCTCAACTCACTCCACGGTAAGTTACGAAGTTGCTTGTGCGTCAATGTTTATGTACATTCTTTTTTTCATAAATAAAGCCCCATGCTTCATGGTCAGATGATGTGGCTGGTTTAGCATTGCTACTGGAAATGTGTTTCCTTTATTAACACTGGTATGCGCAGAAAACGCCTGCATTCGCACATTATAATACATTTTAATTTACTGTTACAATTGTTTCGCGCCTTTGTTACAATCATACCAACTAGGTGGTATGAATGTAACATCGGATTGTGAGTACTTTGATTTCAATATTATCCGACTCAATTAAGTTATGAATGTAATTGAAAAGGCAAATGACTACGGATGTGTAAAAGCTGTTTGAAGTAAAATTTAAAAAGTGAAGTGCTAGGCTAAATATTGTGAATTTATAGTGACTCTCCCCTACTTATAGGGTATTGATCACACAAATTATACACCTTATAAACCCTGGCATATACGTAATCCCATAAAATTTTAAGCAATGGTTAATGTTTCAACTAGAACTAAACACAATGATATAATGAAAAATTTAAAGTCCCCAATAAATTTACTTTTATACTCTGTGTCCTTTTCAGAAAGTGTTTTTTAAAAGAGTGTATGAAAAGCACTGTTCACATGGTTATTATTTTTTAAATGTCAAATTCAGACATTTCTCGGACTAATGTTTTTGGATTTTAAAATTGTGTATACTTATTAGGTATCGAATTCTCAAGGGAGACGATAATGGTGTAAGGATTTTGTCACAGCATTGTGTATTTTTTCTTTATAATTTGTTAGGTGGATCAACAATGGTAAATTTGTGATTGATTTAAATTTAAAATGTAAAAATATTTGGTAATAGCATCCCTTCTGTTACTGGCATGTTATAATACATTGGTTGCTTTAAACATAGTGTAATTAATTGATTATTAGGTGATGAAAAATTAAAGAGGAAATATATTCAGTACTTAGCACCATCTCCTGGTCAAGTGACAGGGTTTCTTCTCCATGGCAAACTTCCAAGATAGTGATTTTATATTTTTATGTAGCATTTTGCATAGTATTTACTGGATAATAAGATCATTAGAACAATGCATTTGTTTCATTTATCAACAATGAGAATATTTCTGGAGTTGGATGTTCTGTCAAGAACAAAGAAATGTGTACGTAGTGCTTATAAGTAGCAACTGTGCAGAAAAGTAGTTGGTGATTTAAAAAGCAATGCCATTTGTTCAATTGAAGGATTCTGGGACATTTGCCACCTGTAAGAGTATGTTAAATGTATTTATGGGCTTTCCATCTAGCATCCTCTATGGTGGTTTTTTATTTCTTGGTTTTTTAATCAATCATGTACAAAGGGGTATTGTCTTCAAACATTTTAGCTCAGCTGATATGTAACCAGGTGACGTACCTGGTTTATTGTTTGACGTTTTTTGAAGCTACCCTCTTGCTGGACAGCCCAGTGGTAGAACCCCTGTAACCACATGTTTCCTCTACTGTTTTATGTGCTTATAAGCATATGGGTAATTATTTATGTGTGTGTGTGTGTGTGTGTGTGTGTGTGTGTGTGTTTTTCTGTTACATACAGTTGAGCACATCTGCTGTGTAGCTGTGCTAGGTGGATGCTACTAATAAACCTCAATGTCTTCACACTCCATTTAAGCCCTTCTTTATACCAAACACTTTGTTTTTCCAAACTGTGTTCTTTAGCAGTAGCGTTAAGACATGCCTGTTTTTCTCATTTTGATGGCATTTACCTTTCTTGTAAATGGAAAGTGATTTGTTTCAGTTCCCGCCTCCCTTTTCTACTTCAGGGCTTGACACTGATAAGGCATAGTTGTGTATTCTACTTTGTGTTTCTTATGGATTCTTAGTTGAGGAATATCAGAAGTGCATTAATGAAACATAATTGAAGTGGAGCGCATGTATTGTGTTGCTCACATAGTCAGAAAACTCTAAAAGTAGTACAATCTATAAATAAGTTTTAGCTGCTACAAATTATAAATAAAAAATAAAAATGACAAATCATAGTAAATATTTTTTTTGGCCATATCCAGCTAGGGACATTAGATAAGTTAAGATTTAAGGTCTGCATATAGAAAGAAAAAAGATGGTCAAAACTACAAGATAACTACAGTACTTGCACCCTACAGTCCTCCAAAAAAATATATAATTATTCTGCTGTACAGTATGTATACAGTGGGGACCAAAAGTTACTACTAAGAACTGATTTCTTATCTTATTTTTTCAGGGGCTAATACAATTGTAATGCTGAGTTTATGCTTTTTATTCAAGCATCCATCCATCCATCCATTATCTACACCTGCTTATCCTGGTCAGGGCCGCAGAGGGTGCTGGAGCCTATCCCAGCGTATATTGGGCGAGAGGCAGGAATACAACCTGGACAGGTGGCTAATCTATCACAGGACAAACACCCACTAACTCATGCTCATACCTATCGGCAATTTATAGTCTCCAATTAGCCTATTAGCCAATTAGTCTTTGGGCTGTGGGAGGAAATTGAAGTATCTGGAGAAAACCCACATGGACACGGGGAGAAAATGCAAACTCCACACATAAAGCCTGGGATTCGAACCCTGGACCTTCCCAGGACCACCAATAAAGTAAAAAAGGGGTGTTGGTATTGTTCAAAATGTGTTAGTAAAAGGTGTGTCCGCCTTTCACCTTGATTACTGCCTTCACTCTGCTTAGCATTGAATCCATCAGTTTATGCAACGCCTCATCTTCCATTTCATCCCAGCACTTCCCACAGGTGATCTGTTGAAGTTACTAGTTGCTTGACCTTTTTCCTCTTCCAACTGCCCCCACAGATGTTTGATTGGGTTCAGATCCAGCGACTGTGGTGGGAATGCCATCCTAATAAGCTCCCCTTGTTCTCAATAATGTGCTCTTGAATAAGAAGTGTAATTTGAGCATCATAATTTCTTTATTCCTTGCTAAATAATCAAAACGACCAGGACTTGGTAGTGTCCTCAGGCTTTTGTTCCCTATTGTAGGTTTTGTGTCAAAATTACCTTAACACCCTGAGAGAAGCATTTCAAGAAAGAAAATCTGATTGCTTTGAGATTAATTTCTGGACCCAAAGACTCATCTTTTCTCGGAGTGTGTGGTTAGCAAGCTTCAAAAGCTGGGAGCCTTGTGGGGTCCTAATGTCAGACAGCTCTGCTAGCAGGGGTATAGAGAGGCTCCTCTGCCTGTCATCTCACATCCCAGCTGCCTGAAAATATAGAGACGTTCTGGGACACTGGGCTGCAAGAGGTCCCGGACCAATTTCAAACATATTCTCCAGTTTGACGTTTTTATGTAGCGTTCAATTAAAGCATATTTCACAGTACAGAAGGCAGCGTATAGATGGGTCTGTACACAGGGAAGTTGTAACCTTGGCTGTTTAGATTAAAAAGCGGATAATAATTCTTGTGTTGAGCGCCGTTTCGTAACTGAACCTGGGAAATAAAACAGTTTGACGCTGACATCATTTCGCAGCGATACGCTCTGCACCCCAGCTAGATCGCTGTGTTCCGCAACATTGGGGACCACTGGCTAGCCCCTACCTCCATGGTAGCGCCCCCCATGATGACGTATAGTTATACAGTAGTTAGCCAAGCCAAATCTGTGTTCCCATCCCATTTATGTATAGATTCAGACTGAAGACAATCTTCAGCCTGTCTTATGTCTTGCGTATCCTCCAATTGCCTCCCCCTGACTCTGTGTCAAATTCTGTGGCAGCTCCCATGATTTCCATTCAAGGCAGAAATTCTGCATTTATTGCCTACTGTATCTATAACTTTTGTCCAGTAAACAGTGCACAAAAACAACATCCTGTTCTGAGGCCTAAGTCTTTTAGCCACCTCGACATTCTTACTCAAGCCTGATTCTCAATAACATGAATAATTCAGTCAAGCGCTTTGTTAAAGGAGAGTATAAAAGTAAATCATTTGTTAACTGCTACAGTATCGCAGTGATACATTTTCCACCACCTAAACACCGACTGAGTGTAAAGTATTATGAAATGTAATTTCAGAGGTAAAGACGTGGCTATGCTTGCGAAATCGTGCTCATGTACAGTACGCTCTCAGAAAAAAGGGTTATTTCGCTTGTCTCGATAAGGGAGCCTTTTTTATTTCTATACAGAACCCTCTTTGGTAGTGCAAAGTGTGAAAGCTCCCCTGAACCCAACAAAGAACCCTTGAACTGTATAGTTTTCCCTAAGGAGACAAAGAGGAGCTTTTTGGATTATGTGCAGTATACCAGAAGTGAACATAGTATGTAAACTTCCAGTTCAGACCTGGTGTAGCACAAGTGAACTGAACCCATACTTTTACGCTTCTGGTCTATTTCACAGCTTGTTATGTTGCACATTGACACATTTACACATTTACTTTTGCCTTTAAATACTGGGTAAATATGATATGATTTATACTGCTTCATAACCTTGCTGTGAGTGTTTTCCTTGTGCCATCATGCAGAAGCAGCAAGTTACCAACAGAAGACATTTTAATGAACAAATCAAAATAATAGAGGTGGAGCTGTTCTCAATCCACAGTTAAATTTAGACCTCTTCATGAGCTGTACAAGCTACTTTTGTGGTATTCGACACGTATTTTCTTACTTTAGCCCAACCTTTGAACGGCCCTGTATCGTGAGTCATTGTAAATCCAGCAGGTCATCAGAAACGTCGGTAAATATCTAAAACGTGTTTCATTACGCACAGTCAGAAACCTGCGCAAAATCTGAAATAGTATCAAAGCACCCCAGAAAGTAAACTATGCATTTAACTTGCCATTGCTCTGAACCCGTTTGATGTCTCTGCATGGCTTCCTTACTTGAAAGGCTTGTTGACAGTCTAAAGATGAGAATCTGAACAGCATTAATGGAGACAAATACTCGACAGAAACACTTGCTGCCTGTTGTGGAGGAGATTTTCAAACAGCACAAAAGATGAGGTACCTGGGTAAGAGGAGGGGGAGGGGCAACTGAAAATATCCACCGCAGAAGAATTTAATGCAAGACGGAAGGACGAGGTCAAGCTGGCTGCATTTTCAGAGGTACAAAAATTCAAGGAAATGGGCCATCCACAGAATCTTTATTAGGACTTCAATTTTTTTTATATTGCATGAAATTACATTACCGTAGTTACTGGAGCATCTTATAAGCAATTTGTTGACAAAATATAAAGCAGTACCTATAACAGATTTGGTAATTATTTCAGAATTAATACACACGGATTATGGCTCCCCCAAGACACGGTTTAAAATAGTTCAAGCTGACAAACAAGTGTTTTCACAGTCGTGCACCGTCACCCATCCTGTTTCCAAATAAAGCCCCTTGTCTCTTTTATAATTTAAACTCTGAAAGTAGGAGAGAAAGACTGCCTTTGTGCCCGCAGTGGCTGTTTGCGACAAAAACCACTTAAACGCTCGAGGCCGAACCGTACAGCTGTTAAACAACTGCAGCCCATTAGGAAACACCACAGATAAGCGCTCTGGAAACAAAATGAATGGGTGTGAATGCGCAAACAGGCCTGCGGTGCTGTTTCGGTGCTGTGTACCTTGTGGCTCCAGAGCAAGCATTACGATAATGTGAGCATGTGCCACAGTTAGTTACTGCTAATGAGCTGCACTTACCATCTCTGAAGTTCTAGATTTTATTCAAATATACATTGCAAATTGGCCATATTAGTTGAAATGTGCGTTTACCAATAGCTTTGTCATTGTAAATCTGGTAATAGGGCGACAACACTTTCCATTGGGAGACCTTTTTTTTTTTTTTTTTAGCATTTTAGCTTTTAATAAACTGGAGTGCGTAAGCAATCTGTCCACCTAACGTCTTATTTTATGGGATTCATTGCTCACCTACAAAATGGATCCGTTTTTTCCCCCAGTAATATTTATTAGTGGGAACACAAGTCCTGCTCTCCACTGACATATTGAATTTAATCCCTGATTAGCTTTCATTTTAATCAGGATAGATTAGCCTGTTTTTTTGTTGTCACTTAGGAGCTGACCACAGGGGAAATTAAACAGCTTTGCTAAGTGTTTCATTTATCAGCTCCAAGGAGGAACTCTGCCAAGGGAGATTTGGAGTCACGGATGGGAATTATTAGGCATATCTATAGCGCATTCGCTACTACTGATCTTTACAGTTGCCTGTGAGTCCTCCAGATTTTTTGTATCTTTGTTTACACGTCATTGCTGGTATATTCTCAACTGGAAATGTGACTTCTTTAGCAGGGAAGACTGTAGGTTCATCCTTTGTCCATAACTTTAGTGGTTCAGATGTCACTAAAATGCTCTCAGGAATTGATCTTCACCCTAAATAATTCATGAAATAAGCTATGTATACTGTAGCACAAGTGAACTTTAGATACATAGAACGAAGTACAAATTCTGAATGTGTGACTGTTGAATCTTCCAACTATGTTACACACTTAAATTGATTTAAGGCTCCTCAAATCAAGATAAGACCAAACCATTTCAGGAGCTGAAATTTCAGTGCGGATAACAAGAATTTACAATGCATACATTTCAAATGATTTTATCTAAGGGCTGATACCAGTCCTTAACTGTGAGTTAATGGCGTTCAATTTTAAACACTCTGATGCCATTTACGGCAAGGTGGTTCAATATGGTGGTTCGATATCAGAAAGGTGCGCACTGCGAGATTTAGGCCTGCATTCAATCAACATTTGTCCTTAATATTGACTTCCAACTTCACACACAATTACAATTTTACAATTCGGCGAGTTAGATTTAGTGACTGCTGAAGTCGCTAAGCTGGTTTTGTGACGAAAGAAAATACATTTTTGCAAAATAAAATTTGCTTTTGTTAGTCACAGTTAAGGATAAATGTTGACTGGATCCCAGCCATAGACTCTTATAATGTTTCACTGTGGCTATATACTTTCGCCCTAAGCCACTGGTGGCAGGAGATCAGATTTGTCTTTTAGTTATGTGTGTATTCTTTCACCACCTGAGGTGAATTTCAATATGAATTTGAGAACAGTTTTAGCTTTAAAAACAAGCAGAATAATGTTACCCAGTTTCATACCGTTGTGAAATAAAATAGCAATGGGGTGCTAATTGACTGTTACCATGCGCTACTCTATTTTACACTCATTTGGCTGCTGAGGGCTCGAGGCAGGTTCTGCCTATTGCCGATATTACTTTATCCCATCGTGTCACGCGCTGATGTCACAGAGACAGCTCAGCTCAGCTCCGGCTACAGCTCAGTGAGTTTCTTCTCGTGGACCGAGTCCAAAACTGTAAAACACAGCCACCTTCCTCTCTGTCATCGATCTTTATTTTTCTCAGCTTGTCGTTTTGTCTCGGTTCCTATTAGCTAACACGGGCGCTCTGGCGACCCTGCCACACGGAGTCCCTCAAACTTTGTGATGAAAATGTCAGGGACAGAACTTCTGACACATCAGATATTTTTTCATGTGGTTCCAGGCCGGTTTGAGGCTTGCAAAGACAAGCCCTGAGGCCTAACCCTCTTATACTGTCCAAAACATGACATCCAGTTTCTGACTGGCAGTGACTGGATTTTATTCCTGTTTTGAAAAGTAGACTGAAAGTTGTGTAATGACGTACAATCATTGGAAAATTGCAGTGTTAACTTGGCATAGCCCCTTCCCATGAATATTAATTAAAGATTCATGTGCGTATGTAAAAATGTCTTAAGTAAATGTGTATCCTTTGAGCTTTTTCTTGTCTTGTTTTGAGCAAATTATTCATATTCGAGTCGGTTGCAGTTGCTTTGGTGTCAATTACTGCATTCATACATACGCACGCACACAAATACAAATGAATGGAAGTGCTCAGAGAACATGTACAGAGTACGGGGAATGTGAAGTATGAGATGGGAACATTGCGGTTTATTAAGCACTGGAGCTGAATAAATCTGATTAAAAATGCAGGACTTATTAGGGGGAAAAATGTGATAGTTGGATAAAATTAATGGGCACTGACAAATGGTAACAGATTAGCTTCATGTAATGTCATTAAAGGATAGCACAAGCTCCGTTTATTTCTTTATAGAAGTGCCAGCATACCACAGACACCATCAAGAACAGAGATCAAGAGCTCCGACAGTTCCTAGAGTTCTCGAAATGTGTCTGTGGTTTAAAGCCAAAGCCTTAATTGCATTGCATTGAGCAAATGCGGTTTAATGAAGCTGTGTCAGACCACTAAGTTACTTATAATAATGTGTAAGTAACCTTTGATTACATTGGACAGTCAGGGCTGAGGACAAACTGAGGAATGGGGTCCAAATCCTTATAAATGAACAGAAACGGCCACGCTCGTACGCTTGGCACCTGCCGTATTTTTTATGTAGAAGAGCCTTTTCCCTGACCTAGTCCTATTTAATTACTTTTGGGCTGTAATTTGGTAGAGTTTAATTGGCATAGGGCCTCACATAATTGATTAAGCAATTATGGGTAACCAATTGAGACAGCGCACAATAAAGCTAATCAAGTAAATGAGGGATCAACTAAAGAGAGACGACCTCTACGAACAGCGCACTTGTTGAACGATCAAAATGATTAACAAAGTGGAGTCAGGTTCATCTTACCACGTATATATAACTCTCAAGGCTTCCGAGTTTCAAACACATTTCCTGTTCTAGAACCTGTTTGTTCATATTGAGTCAATTTCAGTATGTTTGGAGACATCCAGGACAACAAGAACATCATTTGAGATTAATGTAACTCCTATATGCCTATTAGTAACTGGGTACAGGTTCAAATTAATAATTGGGCAAAGGCTAATGTGTTTAGTTATCTAAATATCAAGTACCCCTGCTGTCTAGTAAAGTAGACAACAGGGTTATTTCTCTTTGGGTTGCAAATTTGAAGCATTCTAAATTCTAGGCTGACCAGACGTCGTCTTTTCTTCCACATTTTCATCCACATTTCTTCTAATTGATACCAAAAAGATCCATCGAGGTGGAATTTTCTAAATGCCCAAATTGTCTGGTAAGGATCGTTTGTTCCTTAGACTGTATACAAACTAATAGCCTAGTAGGCTATTATGCACGTAATGCCCGCTTGTGCCTGTCCTCTTTTTAAAAGAAAAATTCAGCTTTCTATAGCACAGAAAAATGTTAAAAGCAGTCTGTTACAACTTCATGATGATTTCCTACCATCCATAATGTAATGCAAATAAAAGAGTTAATTAATTTTGTTTCATTTGATTACACAAAACACATCCATGACAAGCTCTGCTTGTGTTCATTAAGAAATGTAGCCTAATGTTTAAATCTAGATGCAAAGGTGTGAAGCCTATTTGGTTTTCTGGAAATGTATCTCACCATAGTTGCCTTGCTTTGCTTATGAAATAATAATGCAATTATGTATTTTAAGATTTTAAATCAAACTCTTGGATTTAATAAATAATCCAAGCATATCATTGAGATGGGTTTGTTTAAATTGGGTTTGGATTGGATTTCTTTTCAGTTTCACAGTATGCTCACAATTAGGACGTTAACTGGTTTAACTTTTGATGCTGCAGCACATTTCATGTTATGTAATATAATATGTGGTTAAATGCTGCAATTTAGGGTAAATATGTAATGCGGTAGCTGTTTTCCCAGCCTGTATCAATGTTCAACATACTGTAAACCGCTGATTAAAAAAAAAAACTTCTCATTCTCTCCCCAGCAGAATCCGCTACATTTTCAAATGAAAATGCAGAATCCCCCGACTCCTCAGGTGAAACTTCTCTTCTCCCTCCTGTCCATGAACGCCTGGTACGACGTCAGCCTCGTGCTGTGCACGGAGTGGAACGTCTCGGACTTCCTTCTCCTGCTCCGCAATAATTCCAAATTTCACCTGGGACCCGTAGTCAACATCTCGGTGGACGGCGGCGCAAAACCCAACCTCCAGCCTTCTCTGCAGGGTTACCTGGAGTCCATAAGAGACCTCTCGTCGACCGTGGTGACGTTCGGATGCGACATAATGGACATTAAAAAGATATTCAGCGCCGCTGCAAAGTTTGGTCTGGAGCTTCCGGAATGCCAGTGGATTCTGGGAGACTCGCAGAATGTCGAAGAACTACGGACAGAGGGCCTGCCAATGGGGATTCTGGCACACGGGAAGATGTCCGAGCCGGCTCTGGACCACTACGTGCAGGACGCCCTGGAGCTGGTGGCCAGGGCGGTGGGCACCGCTGCGTATGTGTCCCCAGAGCTGGCTCTGCTTCCCAGCACCACTAACTGCATGGCCATGGAGGAGAAAGCACTCGCCTCAGGGAAATACCTGTCCAGGTAAAAAAAATGCATTTATTTAATGTTTGGTAAAGCAGCCCAATTTGTGTGTGTGTGGGGGTGTGTTTGTGCATGCGTGTGTGTGTGTGTGTGTGTGTGTGTGTGGACATGTATCACTATCTTTGTGAGAACCCCACAAGGATAGAAATATGAGGAAAATTACGCAAGGTGGGGACCTTTTGCTGGTTTTAGGGTTAGGACTTAGGGTTAGGGCTACAATTAGGTTAAGGTTAGGCATGTAGTGGTTGGGGTTAGGGTTAGATGTTACGGAATGAATGTAGTCAATGGTAAGTCCTCACAAGTAAAGAAATAAATTTGTGTGTGTGTGTGAGTGCATTTTCAGTGGATTCCTACAAGATTTATGTAAAATTAGCTTGGATAATGGTATTGAAATCCAATGCATAGCTTTCCAATGCATATGTTTCTGCCACAGGGTGTGTTTTCATGCAATGGTGCAAACAGGAATATCAGAGCATTTAAAATTTGCGCAGAAAATTCTTTGGGGTTTTATATTTATGTTATGTTTTTGTTATGTGCAGCCTGTTCAGAATAGTCACAGTGAAATGTCCATTGTTACTCCAGTTGGGACCATAGGGACGGTATGTACTCCATAAGAGTTGATTTAACACTAGACTTTTTAATGTGATTCCATTGGAGTTTTCGCTCTTGATTTACACTTTCCAAACTGACTGAGAAATATATACTGATATTTGTAACATCGCTTTTCATGCAGGTTAAATTGAATTCTGTGCACTATGTACAGTATATAGCATCCCACTCGAGCGCTCCAGTACCTTTGTGTCCCTTGAAAACCCGATCTTTTTTGTTTAGTCTGAGCTTCAGCACCATTTGATTTAGAAAATAAAATAAGCATTGATCTTTCAGTGGCCACATTTCCATTTGTGTCTGGCTAGTCTGACTAATTGTATAAAAATGAATATTTTTTTTATATGTTCTTTTCAGTGTATTCCCTATTCCTATTATTTTTGAACATGCTAGATTGAATTATTTATGTTTCTATGGATCTGAAAATGTCCTGGAATATTTAGTACATATCTTTAGAGATCTGAGCAGTTGAGAGGTGTGCCTTTGCATAATTTTACATTTTACTCATTATCCATGGTTTCTAACATTCAGTACACTGTATACAAGCTGCACTGGCACTAACAGACCATGGGGCTAATATGGCCGCTATAGAAATATAGCACTACTCTGCATTCATTTTTGAATCATTGTTCCCATTGGATTCCTCCCACTTTGTCAAATCTTAAATTTGTTCTCTTTAAAGTAAATCCTAAGAATTTGAAATAGTTCATGAAAACCAGGTTGCTTCCAGGGTTTGTTAGTGTTTTACTCTGGTGCTCAAATTCTTTTTGCAGCCTCTTTGTAAATGAATACATAATGAGGATAACAGGCCAATCAGCCCATCCAGGCTTGTCATTTAGCTACAGATTAGAGAACCTGTGCCTCTGGTCTGTAGCTAAATTGGACCTGGAAACCCTGCGGGCCTCTGTCTCATCTGAATGATCTGGCAAGCTGTTTAATGCACTGACAACTCTGTGTTTAAAAAAAAAAAAATTTTTTAAAAAGCAATATATCCTAATGTCAGTATTGAATTTACCTAACTTACCTTTCATGTACCTTCATTTCCACTTATGCACAATTGTTCTGTTGACAAAACACAGCTAGTTCACTTGTGTGTACTTTTCCTAAATTGAAATGGCCCCCTTTGTCTCTTTTTGACTATGGCTGAATAGATTAAGTGCCTGCTACTCATAACATTGACATTTCATACCAGGAACCAATTTAGTTACTCTGCCCTGATGTTTTTTTTGTTCAAGGCCATCTGCATCTTTCTCACAGTGTGATGCCCAGAACCGCACACAGTGCCCTAAATGTGTTCTGACAAATGCATTGCATGACATCAATATAACGGCCTATGATTTATGTGCATTTTGTTGTACAGTATAAGCCAGCATCCTGTTGGCCTTTTTTCTCTGTTTTAGCACAATGCCAAGACCGATAGGCTTTCATTAACTGCTACCGGAAAGTGTTTTTCAGATTCAACATTTCGATTTTTGTTTATAAAATTGCCCTGTCTTCATTTTTTTTTTACCTCCCACATGCAGAACTTTACATTTGGTCGTGCTGAATGCGATTGCTCTTCCAAGCCTTATGCTATACACAAACAAGGCGGGCAAGTGACCCAAATTAGTTGAAGATGTATTCTATTTACTTTTATTTGCCGTTAGGCATTGTATAAGACGTATTATTGGCACATAAAACTTATCCAAATATGTCAGCGGGAACAAGCAGTGTGGACAAAATGTGTTTCAGTCCTTTTTAAGCACAATCCTATGAGAATAAGGTCAGTTTAATTGAATCCTAAAAGAGCTTGTTTGACAGAACTGCACATGCCCTCAAAGCAGCAAAGCATGTTTGGTGGAATCTAGGGACTTTGCTTTGAGTGAAACAGCCACTGGTGAAACTAATGGAGGGATTATTTTTAAGACAAGCTGGTTTGTATGTTTACATATAGTATGTGTATCAGGGTCTAAAGGAGCTCAAGGCTCTAGTGTCCTTCCCCACACAAATGCCGCCTCCAAGCAAAGTTCTGTGTCTTTTATAAACACGCTTTGTAAAATACCAAATGAAAATGTCGTCGTTTTTGGCCCATTGATTTTCTGTAGCCGCGGAGGAATGTGGGTTACCTTAAACAGGACCCACGAGCCGCTAACTGCCGTAAAGCAACTTCCTCTAACAGGTCAGGACTCGAGGTAATTTCTGTTTGTTCCGGGGAACTGGAGTAATAAATGTTAATGGATTGTTCCACTTGAGAACCCGTTTGTGCCTGCACGCTTGGAGGAGGCCCAGAACCGGATTATCGAACTGTGAGCCAGAACACTGACAACAAGCAAGAGCGGCCCTTTAGAATTACCCCCCCCCCCCCCCCCCCCTTAGCCTCGGAAAGCTGCTTGACAGCCCCGGCGTAGTCAGGAATGAAAAGTGTCACTCTCGCTATGAGTGCTCGCTAAACGCTCAAATGCAAATTAACAATACAAATGAGTAGGTAGGCTTCATAATGGGTTTGGCCTTTTATTGTCTTTTTTCTAGATTTTTTCCACATAGTAATGTACTGTAGGCATAGTTGTATAAATGAACATAGTGGCATTTATGTTTAAAGGCATTTAGAATATAGTGGTATTTATATATATTTTTTTAAACAAAAATAGTGGGTCAGAATTGGAATGACACTTCAAATTTAGCCTTTGTAGTCTCGTTTTCGATTCCATTTTTAAAATTCCAGTTCGAGACTGAAACATGAATTTGCCAAAAATGCTAATTCTGCTCTTAATTATCCCATACCCTGATGCACAAAAATAGAATTATATACAGTGCTGGGGAAATTATTCGTGTTTATTATGATAGACAAATTGATAAAGAGGGACAGCCATGCTGCAAGTGTGATGCCTAATTAACCAAAGTTTATTTGTACAGAGGCTGAAAGCTGATTAAAACAGGGAGCCCTTACTGTTTTAGCAACCAGATTGCTTCAGCTGGTTTGTTTTGAGTGAGTAACCGGAGAGCAATTGAAGCAAAAAGCTTCTTTAATGAAATGAGGGCCTGTGTGATAGTCCGCGTAATGATGGGTTTATTCCTCCCCAGTGCACACCATTTCTTCACATCTCTCACAAAGTATAAATGAATATGTAAAATGCAAAGAGAATGGAATCCCAGCCACAGTTTCACATGCCCCTGCACCATTACAGAGGATGTGGCTAAAGCGCCCTCATTGGATGTTCCTACAGCTAAAATAAAAACAACATTTCGACAGCTTTCGCCTACAAATACCATTGTCAGACATTCATGCGTTGGGTTGAGGCATTCATTTGTATTTTCTGTCTGCATTTGTTGCATCCAGCCATATAAATATGTTGTCACTTGACATTCTGTGATATACAGGTACACTACCTGGCCAAAAGTATGTGGACACCTGACATCCAACATCTCATCCAAAATGATGGGCGTTAATATGGAGTTGGTCCTCCCTTTGCTGCTATAACAACCTCCACTCTTCAGGGAAGGGTTCATACTAGATGTTGGAGCACGGCTGTGGGGATTTACTTCTATTCAAAGAGCATTAGTGAGGTAGGGCACTGATTGGGCGATTAGGCCTGGCTCACATTTGGCTTTCCAACTGATCCCAAAGGTGTTGGATGTGGCTGAGGTCAGGGCTCTGTGCTGGCCAGTTCTTCCTCACCATTCTCGACAAAACCATTTCTATATGGACCTAGCTGTGTGTCCAAGGGCATTGTCGTGCTGAATTAGGAAAGGGCCTTCCCCAAATTGTTGGGGAAGCACAGAATCGTCTACAATGTGATTATATGCAGTAGCATTAAGATTTGTCTTCATTGGAACTAAGGGGCCTAGCCCAAACCATGATAAACAGCCCCAGACCAAGCGGTGTCCAGATACACTATAAGACCAAAAGTATCTTTGTTTCTGTCAGGGCATGCTTTAAAAATATCTTTCTGGTTTTTGTGGCTTAAAGGTTTTCATCATTCCATATGTCTTGCAGGTAAGACCACCCCAATGAATGTAGTCGACTAATTCTAAATTGTAGTGTAAAATGTAGTTGCAAATTTGGACATTTTTGTGTATTTTTTCCAGGCTCTGTCCACCAAAATTTTGTTCTCGCCTCAGTTTGCATAAAGCAGTATCCATTCACTTACTGTATGAAAAAGCATGAGGGTGGTACAGAAGGAGACAATGAACTATGAAGAGAGAGAGATGCAGAACCAGGAAGAGTAAACCAAAGCATGGTAGAGAGCAACAGAGAAACGGAATAGATGCTGAAAGGAAACAGGACCGTAAACTATAAAAAAGATTTGTAATGTTCAAAATGAGAGGTTTTGACCACAGGGTAGACAATGAAGCAGAGCTGACAGAAACAGATATCAGAACAGTCGAGCTAGCTGTACTGCTGAGGACAAGAGAGCAAAATGAAATAGAGATGAGAAAGCATTGCCTAGAGACTGTGACATGGCACAATATTCACATTAGTGGATCTGACCTGGCAGCCATAATGATAGCCCTGCATTTCCCTCCAAATAATGACCCACAGCTGATACCTCGGCATGCTTTAGTAGATGATTGGCAGTGCTGTCACCCAGAGACAGCTTCTGTGTCCCAGAAATTTAAAAGCAATAGGGAAAAAGTCACAGTAAATTGAAAGTCTCCAGGTAAGAAATTGCAAACATGCCCACTGACATCCAAAAACACCACGAGGGGACCAAATACCTCAGCCTGAAATCCCTGTGATACATCAAAACAGCACATGGGCTTGAGGCCTGTCAGATGTGATGGCTTCAGCCACATCCCTGTATTAACTAGCAAGAGAAGCTGTTGACTGGTGGGCAGACCATGGTGTGTTGTGAAAGTACAATTCAGCATTTAATTGGGAAGGTAAATTACAAATTATCCTTACAAATTACAGGTTGGTGTGCCACACTGTAGAGCACTGGGAGTTTGATCCTGTAACTACGATGACTAGACTCACTCCTTACAAACATTCTGTGCCCTCTGACTGAATGATACATCATTTAGATAGAATGGTATACGGCCATGCAATAGATCTCCAAACTTTATTTTGTTATTTTGTGTTTCTCTAATATCGTTTGCTAATCCTTAATTTTCCTGTCACCAGGCCCCCAAATATTAATTCTCCCTATTCTTCAGTATTGTCACTCCCCAAAAAACTACTTCAAAACCATAGAAGAACATCATTAAAAAAAAAGCTGAGGAATGTCATGATGAGATAAAGAAACACTGGCCCAAGCAACTTGAAACATAACATAATGATGAGAACATGGCATTCAGCCCAACAATGCTCGCCATTTTCAAGGCTTTATAAGTGCTCTGATTACCTACAGACTGGATAGTATCTAACACCATATCAGTCCTAGTCTTGAAAATGCCCAGGGTTTCAGCCTATACTATGTGACCTAAACATCCTCTTTTATACATTTCTGATTAAAGAATTTGGCTTTTTTATTTTTTTAAATTGTTTTATGTACGGAGGGTGTATGCTTTGTGTGTTTCAGAAGCTTTGCAATATATTTTTTGTTGAGATTTGTATTTTCTCCCCCACAGTGTAGCATCCATTAAAGTATGCTGTCATTTCACATTCTGTGATATACAGATATGGGTTTCTCTGCCAGAGTATGACTTGTAAATGCATATACACAATTAAATGTCTAGTGTTAACTCTATTCTATTCATACTAACTCTACCATAGAACATATGATCTAATTGGGACCCCATGTACTCTGTAAGAGTTGATTTAATGCTGGACATTTTACTTTGTAGGAACACCATGACAGTCAATGTATTGTGTGGTTTTCTGTCAATACTGTTTATAAATTTTAAAGGTTAGACCTAAAGCTTCAGGGATTGGAGTGCAGAAGTGTGATTCATCACTTACGTCTGTTCCATTTGAACATGCCTTTATTCTGTTCCTTTTGTGCTGTTCAATGAGGTGGCTAAGAGCCAGCGCAGTCTTGATTTAATTTACTGCGGACGTCCTCAAAATTCAGCTCGAGTTGAAATAAAAGTTTTTCAAAAAGAAATTATATCAAGACTTCTTTCTCTTTCTCTCTTTTTTCCTTTAGGAAAAGGAAGGAGAGCTAGAGAGCGAGAGAGAGAGAGGGGTGGAGAGAGAGGGAGAGAAAGAAATAAAGAGAAAGAGAGGGAAAAACTAGTGAGAGGGAACAATTTATTTCATAATGTTGTTACACAAAAAATGCTCCTGTAGCAATCCTTTGCTTTGTGCTTTTAAATAAAGCATATCATAGCTTGTCCATACTTAATTAATCCCACTCAGTGTCATGAGTCACGGCATGCTGAAATCACAGAATCCTTTCTCCTATTAGCCTACTTTCCTCTTCCGTCTCTGCTACTTTTTATATACTTTTTTGAATATACACAATGTATTTTTACATCTGTAGAAAACAGTACAAAAATCAATGTGTGCATGTTATGTTTGCCTCATGTTTAGTGAGTTAATATCTGTCCTATCTTGGGATATTTTGTTGGTTGATTACAAATTATGACACCATCCCTGAGGATTTTGCATAAGCAAAGGAGCAGCATGAGAAATAGGATATTGATTTTTTTTTTATTGCTTGCATACAATCATGGAATCAACATTAATCACAGAGTTTAGCGACTTCACAACCACCCCATATTGAACAAGACCAGCCTTGTCTTACTTTACTACTTGTGATTTAAATTACACGGTCAATCACTCTGATGCTGTGGTCTCGTTTGTTATGCTGGTGATTTTGAATCCGTCCCATAATTTTCTGAACCAGCTGTTAAGACCTCTTAACCAAAAGAGGCTAACAATGAAATGAAAATGAAGACACATACCCATTTCGGTAACATATTACAGTAAGGTCACATGACTTAACATTAACTAATGTAGTTGTTCACATGAATGAATGGTGTGCAAATACATTTAGCATGCAATCTAGTTCATTGTTAACAAGTACATTAACGAATGTATTAGTTACATGATTATTTACATATTATCAAAGCATAGGATACATTTCTAATTAGTTAACCATTAACAAACACATTAACTGATTTTTTAATCCCAATATGAACTGACATTAACTCGTGGAGTTGTTAACATGACCTAATAACAAAGAGATGCAGATTAACTTTTCAGTAGGCAGTATTTAACAACTGCATTAGTACATGCCAATTCATGTGACTTTACTGTAAAGTGTTTCCCCCATAAACTATCAGTAAACTCAAAAGGCCCTATATATTCTAAAGATTATCTCTGCAGCCAATCTGCATGCAAAGGCTTTCTTGGCTTTCTATTATTATGGAAGAAATAATAAGCTACACTGTGCCCAGGTACGTATTATTCCATTGGACTGTTTCCACTGGCACTGCCAGGATTCCATTCCACACCTTTCTACTCGTTCCAATGGGACATATCTTCCCCATGCCATATTCTGAGCTGGTTGCACCATTTCCAAGGGAAAAATATGGGATTTTCAAAGAACTGCACTTCTGTGCTTCTTGATAATGCCCCATGTTGAATAATATTGCTAATTATGCTACTAATATGCCTCCTCTGATGTGTATTGTATGCTGCACGTAGATAAGGACTTATGAGATATTATCTGAAAAGGAGCTGGCCTCTTCAGCTTCACATACTCATTAAAATTAGGATGATGATGTCCGAGAGGTTCAGAGGTATTCAAAACACCCTCATATAATCTTTAATGGTGAATTATGAGGACAGCTACTAAAAAATAATGTGCTGCCCATAATTAATACTGTAATGGTTTTATTTAACAGAAACCCAATTTGAGTTTTTAAATACCTCTTGATTATATCAAAATCCATCATGCAGTGCATGGCCAAGGTCAGTTAATTGTTGAATCCCTACGGGTAGTTTTCAAGCTGACTTTTTTTCTTTGTTCACTGTTCGTTCCAATCCAGGCTTTACATACGGATGAGATGAGAAAAAAAAAAAAAAAAAAGATATACAGGCAGCTATTATAATTGTGTTCTTATTTATTGTTTGACATTGTAAGGGTCATGTGAAGTACTCTTATGAATAATTAACAGTTTTGCATTAAGGGCTTGCAAAGGTTCATTTCTGACAGTTGCACTCCAGACAGAATAACCAGAATCAGTTTGAATTTGTTTCAATGTTTGTATTAGTCTGCATAATCAGTGATACAAGACACTCTGGGGCGTTATGCAATACAACAGACTTTTAACAGTCATTAAATGTGCAGTCATAAGACACTGTGAAATGAGCAGACCTTGATACTCCTCCCTATAGAACACACATTCCACTGCCTTCCTCTGTTCAAATGCCAATCTTTGTGCAGCCAGTCAAATTGGTCAACAAAAAAAGATTGTTTACTTGTGTTGACAATTATGTAAAATGGGGATTTGGTTTTAAAATCTATTCCACTTGGCAACCTGTTATTTCTTACGTTTAACAGCTATCTTTACTTCACACTTGACATAAGTTGGCTCTGTGCAATGTCCATATGGCTTGATGACCTGCTGAGGTAAAAGGGGTGAATTGTGGGGTTTTGTGTACAGGGTTTGAAGATAGAAGGGGGAGAAAATATTTGGTCAAGAGCAAGCTTAGCCTACCCTTGTCCCAATGGAAGACAGAGTGCACCGCTTTGTTGTGGTTCGGCACTTAGCCACCTGATTCAACCAATCCTTATCTTGATAGAACCAATTTAGCTTCCATCTCCAATTCCGGATAACATTACTGAACTTCAAAGCCAGCTATGGGCTGTAGGGTAATTGCTAGGCTGGACATGTTACAGGCAGCAAATAAACCTTTCACAGTCAAATTGTGAGAATCTATCATGTCTGCTGTGCCAGAGATCTGGGCATTTTGACACAGCAGACCAAATGTGCCCAATCAGAACTTGAATGCCGAACTTACAATTGAAATGCCCTATAAATTATGCATTTAAATTATGCTGATGAATTATGCATTGAAATACTTTGAATAATCAGTATGATTTTGATGAGTTGGTGGGTTTTGTGAATGCGCCTCCGCCTGGCGTTTCCCGGGCCCCCCGCTGGTTGAATGGTGATGGAGCCGCCCAATTTATAGCACACATTTCGTGGTAAAATTTAGAGGGCACAGTTTGCCCAATCGCTGAGAAACATCAAAGAAATAAGACATGAATCAAGTAACACAGTTGCGTCTTCTCCTCGCCCAGGTTTCTGGCCAACACGTCCTTTGATGGTCTGAGCGGCTACATCCGATCGCGGGAGGAGACCGTGATCACCTCCGAGGGCCACCATTTCATCTGGAACCTGCAGCACGACCCCATCGGGAACCCCATGTGGACCAGGCTGGGCCGGTGGAAGGAAGGCAGAGTGATGATGGATTACGGGATATGGCCGGACAAGGCGCGGCGCCACCGGGCCGGCGACTGGAGGCACTCCTCGCGGCTGCACCTCCGGGTGGTGACCCTGGTGGAGCACCCCTTCGTCTTCACCCGGGAGGTGGACGAGGACGGCCTGTGCCCGGCGGGCCAGCTGTGCCTGGACCCGCTGACCAACAACACGGCCGTGCTCGAGGGCCTCTTCCAGGGCCTCAACGACACCATCCCCTTCGAGTTCAAGAAGTGCTGCTACGGCTACTGCATCGACCTGCTGGAGAAGCTGGCCGAGGACATGGGCTTCGTCTTCGACCTCTACATAGTCGGCGACGGTAAGTACGGCGCCTACAAGAACGGCCGCTGGACGGGGCTGGTGGGGGACCTCCTGAGCGGGGCGGCCCATCTGGCCGTCACCTCGTTCAGCATCAACTCGGCCCGCAGCCAGGTGATCGACTTCACCAGTCCGTTCTTTTCCACCAGCCTGGGCATCCTGGTCAGGACTAGAGACACGGCCGCCCCCATCGGGGCCTTCATGTGGCCCTTGCACTGGAGCATGTGGCTAGGGATATTCGTGTCCTTGCACGTCACGGCCATCTTCCTCACGCTCTACGAGTGGAAGAGCCCCTTCGGGATGACCCCGAAAGGCAGGAACAGGACCAAGGTCTTCTCCTTCTCGTCGGCGCTCAACGTCTGTTACGCGATACTCTTTGGCAGGACGGCCGCCATTAAACCGCCAAAGTGTTGGACGGGGAGGTTCCTCATGAACCTTTGGGCCATTTTTTGCTTGTTCTGTCTGTCGACATACACGGCCAATCTGGCTGCCGTGATGGTCGGGGAAAAGACCTATGAGCAACTCTCAGGAATACATGATCCCAAGGTAAGAAGACGTAGCGCAAACTTTAGCAAGCTCATGGGGTGGCTAATCCAAAAGTAGTGAAAACGTTTAAAATAACGACTCTTTTCTTCAAGCTCCATCACCCGTCCCAAGGTTTCCGTTTCGGGACGGTGCGGGAGAGCAGCGCGGAGGACTACGTGAAGAAAAGCTTCCCGGAGATGCACGAGTACATGCGACGGTACAACGTGCCTGCGACTCCGGACGGCATAGATCACCTCAAGTGAGTTATATAAAATGCAAGCGTGTGTGTAATTGGAGCTTGGAAATGTCAAGAAATACAGTAGAACCTTGCAGTTGTAGAGTGACCAGTGAACTGAACGGGGTATGATTCGACTTATAATAAGAATAATAAGATTTAGAGCAACAAAATGCATAGCCTTTCAAATATAGGGCTCGAATAATATTAGTAACCATAAAAAGTTATTTGTAAAATGTGTCTAAGGTTATGAATGATCACCGTTCCTGAATAGCTTACATTATTTTAATATAAAGGTCAGGTTTGATTTTATGTTACATTTCTGGTATGTATTTTACAGTAAACTCCCTTCACATTCTCCCTCTCCCTTCAGACGAACCACCCCCTTTCTTGGCAACTGTTCTACAGCACAATTGTTTATGACACTATATAAATCTTGTGCCCAGGAAGGTGGAAAAAATTATTTTTGGGCAGTGTCTTGTGGCATGTAGGATCCCAGAAGGACAGTAATTCTGATTCTCTCTCATTTCTGACCAGAGACCGCCTTTTTTATTTCTAGAGAGAATCACAGGAGATCTTCAGGATGGTTGGACATTTAAAAGTCCTATATAGTTTGATTGCTTTATATAATATTTAAAATAATAAATGATACCAGTGTTACCATCTCCATGGGATTATAGTACTTGGAAATTAGTTTGCTAATTAAATATTCAAAGCTGTTATAGCAGTCAAAAGCTGCCGCCAAAACTATCCTCTGCTATGCAAATCTTCAGTAGCTCCAGATAATTAAAGGTTGAGTTATATTGCCCAATGTATAACAGTGTTAATTTCAGAACCCGAGGTTCAGCGATGATCATAAAATAAAATATGACACGTAGGCCGCTTTTACTGCTAATATATGGACAACATTTCAACCACACTGAACCTGATATTCATAATAAAACAGAACCCAAAATAAAAAGGGCTGTAATGCTAATTTTAAAATATGCAATGCATATTTAATTTTATTAGTATTTACACCGCTTAGCTTCAGTGAAACACTAATGTTTTATGTGCAATATTTAGGAGTAATTTCTAAAGTGCTTTTGTTCTCCTACAACCCTTAAGACAATTCAGTATTGTGTTTAAATGCTCAGCTGAAAATTTACAAGCTACAATTAATTTGTCATGATTTATTTAGCATTTGTTGTATTCCATTGTTGGGGGGGGGGGTTCTGTATTTTTTCCCCAATTAATCATTGTAGTGCTCCGAGCCTCAGAATAGCTACTTCAGGTGATTACTTCTCTGAATTAAATTTTTAGATACGTGATTTACTGAAGTTATTTTACTGGCATCTATATCATTTTAAACCATTGGACATTTCACATGTATGTCCAATGTCCATAACATTTTCATGCAGGGTGGTACGGCTGCTGGCCATAGTCTAGGGGTTAACAAATATCAATTATAGCTCAGGGATTTTTCTTTATATCAGTTTTTCCAACAATTGACAAGTGGCTGGTACTACAGGCTGCTGCAGTCCAGTGAAACTGAGAGAAAAGCTCTATGTATTTTCTTTGGGTTGTTCTGAGATACGGTGTCTGACCTCATACATAACTAGTGGCTTGTTGTGGCTAGCATCACACTTGTGCTAGGTTTGAAACAACCGTTTTTAAACAAAAATCTACACTGGCTTCAAAGCAAGGAAGCGCTGTGAGAGACTGGAGTATCTGGAATGAAGAGACTAGCATCACTAGCACCTGTTCCTGAATTGAGAGAAGCACCAGCAACAACTGCGGGCTATGCCTTTAGCCAGGACATGTCTTCACCTCATATCAACCCTGACTCACTGCCCCCTCTGTGCTAGCTATCCTACGTTTACATTTTGTGAAAAGGATTGCATTGAAATGTTGGTGCCCATAAAGTTTGCTGTATTGGCATGCCATTATTCAGCAACACTGTTGCTTTTTCCTTGGTTTCGCTCCCCTCTCTCCATTATCTTGCTTTCTATGAAATTAACTGTTTGGCTGTGTTTCCACAAACTGTCAGCAGAATACTATAATCAAAACGAAGTGTTTTGTTTTCCAGACTGCCTTTTAATTTGGTCGTTTGACTGAGTGAGATCAATACGAGCAATAAAAACTCTGCATTGCCATTTGACAAAAGTGCCTCAATTTGCCCAGAGTGAACTTCACCTCAGATCTTTTTTTGCACTGTTGTAACACCCTGACATGACTCTATATTACAATTAAGTCCAGTGAATTTTTAGTGACAGGGAATGGCCATTATCCTAAAGCACCGGTTAAATAATTACAGTGGAGGATGAAGCGCCTACAATGTGGATTGCCTGTGTGCTTCATTAATATTAAGCTCTTTCCAATACAACAAACCCTGCTGGGAATAATTCATGGATATAATTGTTAATAGCTTATTTTAGCGGAAACCACACCCTAAGGGAAGACGCGAGGAGGGAAGTTGAAAGCATGTGGCATTTCTGTTATTTTTTGAGCTGTTACATCTTGCTGCTAAGCCCTTTGTTTGCTGATCCCTTCAGGGATGATCCTCAGAAACTCGATGCCTTCATTATGGACAAAGCCCTCTTAGACTATGAAGTTTCAATAGACGCTGACTGCAAGACCCTCACTGTGGGAAAGCCATTTGCAATTGAAGGCAAGTATATATATTTTTTGTGGTCAACAGTTTTTTTATTAATTATACAGAGGGTACAGGAGTATAAAGATACAGAAGAGCAACAGAACATGTCAGTAAAAATAATTGCCTCCCTAGCCCTCGTCCCATAAGGCAAGTGTGTGTATGTATATATATATATATATATGATTTTCATACCATGGTAAATGGCTGTGTACTAGAACAAGGAACAGATGCAAATATTAGTTTTATACAGATATAGTATAAATGAAAGTGTCTAATAGAAAAGACTTAAAATAAAATTTGACAATGTTCACATTTGTGCCAGCATCTCTAAGATGGCACTTAACTCCTACACATGCGACTGTTGTTACATCGGACTGTAGATAGAGGTTAAGCAAAGCCATTTTTATTCATCAGGTGTTATGCCCTTCAGAGATGATGGCATTTTTAATAAAGGAGCCGCCTGCTCAGACTCTTTCGAGCGTTGCTAAGTGAGAATCTTTGCTCGCAGGATATGGGATCGGCCTTCCACAGAACTCTCCGCTAACCTCCAATATCTCTGAGCTGGTCAGTCAGTACAAGTCAGATGGCTTCATGGACATGCTGCATGACAAGTGGTACAAGGTTGTGCCGTGCGGCAAAAGAAGTTTTGCTGTTACAGAGGTAATACAGTATTCGATATATTGAATTTTATGCATTACAGTTTGATAAAGGGTTATATATTTATAATTACAGTCAAATGTCTTTCCTATTTGTTAATGCAAGGCAGTTCCAGAAGGTGATGGTGGCTTCCAATAGTCTTTACCTCAAATGACTTAGAAATCACTGAGAGTATTTGAACATTGGTTTAGTGTAACAAAACAAGTTCAGAGTTTCCAAAGAGACTCAAAACACACAAATTCCCGGCCCTCATCCAGGGGTGGAAAATCCAGGTTCAGACAGTGAAAGTCCTCCCCAGTATTTTGTTTCAATCACCTGTATTTGTTGTTTGGCACAAATATTCAGCCAGGAGGCAGAGCTAATTCGTATAACCAGCTGGCTGAGTTCATGGGTGGAAGAGAAACACGGGGCAGGACTCTAACTTTGACTCCTGGACTTCCCTCCTCTGCCCATGTCGTTCTCCGCCATTTTGGATCAACAAGTGTTCCTTTTGTCAGATTTTCTTTGTATGAATGTACTGATGACTATGCCTCTGGTCGTTTCTCCAGACTTTGCAGATGGGAATCAAACATTTCTCAGGGTTATTTGTGATGCTGTGTGTAGGAGTTGCCTTGTCCCTTCTTACCACGTTAGCCGAGCACATCGTCTACCGGCTGGTTCTTCCGGGAATGAAAAAAAAACCACGGTTCAAATACTGGCTTCACACGAGTCAGGTGCGTTCAGTTTCCAGATGTTTACCACTTATTGCTGGTATATAACGTTGATGTCATTTTTTAAGATGTGATATTTACAGATTCTATACAGTAATTAATTATAGAATGGTAGCATTCCATTGCTCATCATAGTCAAGAGCACCAAGAGAAGGGAATGCTTATGAGTTTATTTTATTACTAATTCTCTAAATCAAATAGATAGTGAAAAGTTATATTGGCATTCACAGCACTGGACTGAACTGCTCTTGTGGCCTACTGGTACACACCTGTATTGCTGACGGGTCTGCCCCTCTTTAGGGTAGGAAGACCAGGTACTTTTGTCAGTCGTATCTTTAGTCATTACATTACATTACATTTATTTGGCAGACGCTTTTATCCAAAGCAATATACAAAAGTGCATTTCATGGTCATGGACAACTACAAAACACAGGTTCAATAAGATACAATACTTATTTTGTACAGCTATTTCTATCCAAGAACACAGCTTAGTGAAGAACACACAGTGAATACTATTCTGACCTAACCTCTGCCAAGCCAAATAGGCAGAAGAACAAGCTACAATATTAGGACAAATACAAATTACCAAAAAGTGCTTGAATGGGGGTACATGTAACGAGTGTCATGAAAGGGGGGGGGGGGGGGGATTTAAAGTGAAATATACAGAGTGGTGGTAGTTAGTCCAAGTATAGTTTGAAGAGATGAGTCTTCAGACCACGGCGGAAGGTGGGTAGTGAGAGAGAGGTTCGAAGAGGGACAGGGAGTTTGTTCCACCACTGGGGAGCTGGGGTGGAGAAGCTCTGTGATCCCTTTACTCGGGTGGGAGGGAGTACAAGGTGCCCTGCTGCTGCAAAGCGGAGTGGTCGAGCAGGGGTATAGAATCGAATCATGTCCTGCAAGTAGATAGGGGCCATCCTGTTGGCTGCAGTGTAGTCAGTTGTCTATGGGTAATTCCATTTTATCCACTAGTTTATTTTAGTTTATCATCTTAGAATCAAGTACATACCTTTGACCGTGTCAGAAAATGTTTCTTTGTGATACTAAAGGAAGTTATTTTC
The DNA here is from genome assembly GCF_013347855.1 of Anguilla anguilla. NCBI lineage: Eukaryota > Metazoa > Chordata > Actinopteri > Anguilliformes > Anguillidae > Anguilla > Anguilla anguilla. Next base: position 27,274,082 of record NC_049214.1, read on the forward strand.
CTCAGAGATTGCATCGTGCACTTAATTCATCCTTCAGTGAAGACAAACCACAAACAGTGGACAAGACAGAAAAAAGGTACGCCATTCTTTTTAAGCCAATAACGGTTTACAGCTGTAAATAAAATTTAATGCAGCTTGCCAACTGATTGCCTGGCCTGAAAATTGCTTTTCAATGCATTTTTATTTCAACCATAAGTGCTGTCATCATCTGCTCTGGTAGAGATGCAAATCAAACAATATTTACAGGGCCTACACAACATAGTTGTGTAAGCACCATTTTGTTGGTGTCTCTATGGGCTAAGCACTGCACCTTGCTGTATGTGTTCATTTTTCTTTTCTTTCTTTTATTATTATTATCATTATTATTATTATTTAATTCTTATTTTTATTATTAGTATTATTATGCCAGATGTACCAGACATCTGCACAAAATTTGGCATTGAGTACGTCTTGAATGAGGTCTAAAACCTAAGGATAAGAAAGGTCTCCTGTAGACGTGGGCATGGCTATTCACAAAAATGGCTAATTAATACAAAACTGTAATAAGGTGAATATTTTATTCCTATTGACTGCTCTATCAGCTCACAATAGCTCAAGAAAAACTCATGGTGGCACTATACAAAACGACTTTTCGTGGATATACTGTATTGCTAAGCAAGGGCACTTTTTGGTCTACTTTCCAATTTCAAGGTGTAACGTTGGGAAAAACCTACAAATGCCGTGGAACACCTCGGACAACTCAAATTGCAACAGACAAAAGCTCCCCATCCCCGAGGCCCAGCAGAACGACCTGGAGTTTACGCAGTGCAAAGACCTCCCACCGCCCCCGGTTAAAAGGCTTCTCCCCCTGCAGGCCACCTCCAACGGCAAGACGGATTTGCTCAGCCTGGCTCAGAACCCCGTCCTCCAGGAGCTCACCGACCTGGAGAAGCAAATAAAGATCATCAAGCAGGAGCTTCAGCAGGCCATCAACAAGAAAAAAGAACTGGAGCTGTACCAGCAGCAGAACGCGACGAAGGCGCCCGAGAGCAGTGCATGAGGTCGGCTTCGACGTTACAGTCAGGACGTCTTAAAAGGAGCACTGTGTCCACCGTTTTTACCTTCACGGTGGGTACAACTGAGCTTTAATTGAGCTTTCTGCTCTGGGATGTGACGATACTAAGACTCGTTTTTCTTTTTTGCAATATACTTTCTGCACATCCTATTTTTTAAAAGAGAGATATTATGAAAATACTACTTCTCACGGTAAGGACAACTTCTAGCAGTGGTCAATTTGTGCAAATATGAATGGAGGAGATAATTTGATGGAACTGGCACTCATTGACATGGCCTTTATGTGGAGATAGTGAGATTGTGTCATAAAATATGTATAGTGTTTTTCCGTTTTGGCAAAAAAATGGCCAGAATTGAAGATGTCAATATACGATGTACAGTTCCTGCAGTGCAAGTTCCACTGTTACCTGTGGACGAAAAAGTGCTGAGATCTTTTTTATAACGTATGACTCCAGGTGCCACTGTTCTGTGTGGTCCTTTGGAGGAAGATGTTTATATTCTTGCACTGTTTAGCAGTTTTGACGTGTTATGCTACGTGAGTACGTCAGTGCTCAGTATCTGCTTTTGGATATGTAACAGGAAGCTTTCTTCATATAATCTGCACTTAATATGAACATGTGAAAACCACTGCTTTTTACTGCTTGTTAAACATTAACGACATGGATTTCAGAAGTCATGTATTGGTGCCTCATATATTGAGCCAGACATTATAGAATGGTAGCATTCATTGATCATCATAGTCAAGAGCACCACGAGAAAGGAATGCAAATGAATCTATTTTTATTACTAATTCTCTTAAATCACATAGATAGCAAAGAGTTATATTGGCATTCACAGCACTGGACTGAACTGCATGTCAGCTCTTGTGGCCTACTGGTACACACCTGTACTGCTGACAGGTCTGCACCTCTTTAGGGTGAGTGGACCGGGTACTTTTGTCAGTCGTATCTTTAGTCAGTTGTCTACAGGTAACTGAATCCACTAACCGTGTTTTATCCACTAGTTTGTTTTGATATGGGTTGACAAAAATGGCCAGAATCAGTGTTTATCTGATTATTTCTCCCTTTGCTGCCTCTTTATCCTTGTAATTAAAATTTGACAGCTGCACAAATGTTATCGTTCGATTGAAAAATGAGTCGCCATGCTGTTTAGCTGATCGTTCCAGCTGTTTCGTCGCCTGCATTTTTAATTCATAAAAACGATATACACTTGTACACGGTTTCTAATATGAATTGTCTACGTCCATGTCAGTCTTCTTGTGTAGTTGAACAATCACCGTACCGTGTTACATGAACATCGAAATACAAAAATGTTGAATACACATTATTTTTACTATGAAGCGAAATCGAGTATATCATTTTGTAAAGTGGAAGCACATTTCACATATCATATACAGAGTAATGATAATGTTACTGCACAGATTTCAGTGAGAGATTACCTTTATAAAAATTTGTTTGAGATGGAAAATGTCTTAAATCTTCAATGGAGTGCTGTTAATAATATTATATTTCATAAAATTGCTCGGCAAAACTTTTATGAGCAAAATGTACTTTTTTTTTTGTTACTCAGTGCATTCAAATACCTGATGAAGTAAACAGTAGGCTGCAGAAGATAATGAACTGTGAAATAGTAACATTTCCTTAGGATGATGAAAAGAAAAGCTACTGTCCAGCCAAGATGTCTGGTCTGATTACGTTGTTCAAAAAAAAAAGATGTGATCATACACCTTTTGTGATTCATATGCATTCAATAGGAAGGAACTATCTGGAATTCTATAAAGCAAACCGCACTGGATTAAATAATTTCAGTTTTCTACTAAAATTCCTGCATTAAAAAAAAACCTGTATTCAGTGTATCCTATCAATAAAATTGGCATCAAGTTTCCACAGGTTAAGTATTGCTAACTTTCTGAGTGTTTTTTCCATGTGAAGCCTGTTGGTAAAATTGGAAACCCACATACATATTTCACTTTGACTGGGTGGGTCTTTCTGTGAGGTTCTGACACCGCTATTTGATTATGTTTAAGTTTATTTTTATTTATATAGCACCTTCCATGAAAAAAGCAGCTCAAAGTGCTGTAGAAAAACAAATAATGGCAGCAGTTGCACAGTTGTGTGATTGAGCGAATGCTTTCAGCGAGAATCGCTCACCTAACAGGAATCACTGGTCTAATGAGATGGCAAACGGCATTCCATCGTTACTCGTGCTGTTTTGTGATCGCGCCACATTCGGAATTGTTTATTTACCAATTTAAAGCTTGCCATAAAAAAACAGGTGTGGGGGAAAAAAACGCATCGTAAATTTGTATTTTTCTATCGGGCATTTTAACGTATGACCGTTTATGCAGTGGTATCTGTTTGAAAATGCCCTTGTGGTGCATTCAATAAATCTTTATTCGTATTCATAATATTCATAATCACCCCTTATCATGTATTAGTGTTGGTGGTTGTGCCTTCTGGCTGCAGATTTATGGAGAACCAGTGGGTCTGTGCAGACATTGCTGTGCAGTGCAATGCACCGATTCTCTTCTGCAGGTGAGAGATCCAGCCCTGTTCCATCTGCTCAGCATAAAACTGGAACACAAATCCTCACATAAAATCAGGCACAGGCATGATTTTATCCGCCACTGCGAGATCTTCGATCACTGTTTACCAAGTGTGTTATAACTCTACGCTAGCCTTTTTGTCGTGTCAGAATAGGGCCTGATGTCTTAAATGAGAAAAAAAATACTTTGTCACCTCAGTTATTTGTATGCAGTATTAAATTGTAAGACAGGAAAGCACTAATATGTTCACCAAAATGTCTCTTTCAGTTTTGTTAATGACAGCGAACAGTTAAAGCCCAGAGACAGAGAGGCAGGACTCAAATAGGAACTCAAATTAAACCAATGTATTATATATTTGGTCATGTTTGATTGTTTTTGACTTAGGCAAATTAACAGTGTGATACAGTGTGAATGGAACCTACAGTAGCTTTTTATCTAAAATTGGATCGTGATGACCTGTAAAAACATTTCTTTGAAGCACAGCCAATGGATACAGTCTGTCCTACTTCAGAACTGAATTTAATTGAACTGAATTTTATTGTATCATGGCAAAATTGAAACTGACAAGGGTTCAGAAATGAGTTGCCCTCTTTGTATTGTAAAATAGCATATTTGGTACAGAAAGTACTACTGTTATTTTCCCTCCATTTTACCACTGAGAAGAAATTATAGTGTAAATGTTTTTGCCTATACGAATATTCTGGCCATTTAAAATACTGTCAATAGATAATCACTTGCATAAGTGGTTTATATAGTCTGTTGAGTCTAAATGAATGCTTAAGTACACTGTAATGGTTGGTCCTTCCATTCAGCTTTTGAGTTTAGCTGGTTTTCATTTGAGAAGATGTAAGAAAACTTTGAACTAGCACTTGAAGATTAAATGTGGCGTGGTGTAAAAAATAAAATAAAAAAATAGATTTATCAGCATACAGTAGAGCCTGGAGGTCACTGATTAATCAGTGAAGCATGCTGGGTATAAACCCCGAAGTAGCAGGTCTCCAAGGATAGTGGAACTGAAAAGCTCATAACCAGCAGGAGAATATTTACTTGGTCTTTATTCTGCTCTTTAGAGCGCATAGCCGGGTCACTGAATGTGCATAGCACTGGAAAATAGACTTTACAACCAGTCTTTAATAAAACCACGTGCCAGTTTCCAACTTCTATAGTTCCTGTAGTTGGCAGTTTATAGGAAATGCATCAAGTCAGAATCCAGGTGCACAGAGAAAAGGAAAACAGACTAGCCAGCGCCAACTGTGGCCAGCAGCAGCCCCACACAATTAGTGTTCGCATCACCCAGGGAAGGGACGGATCCAGCTGGCTGGGATTAAGGTTAAGCTGAACATGAAGTGTCTGACTCAGGTCTGCGCAAGCACAACTTGTACACTGCGATGCGATAAGAAACATCACAAGCTTTAAAAGGAGACCGCATGCTTATCTGTGTACTCCCGCGTCCGTGGTGGAGTTGGCAGCAATGGGCGCTGCCAGCTAATGCGACTGGGCATTCCAAAATAGAAGGAAAAAAGATGAAAGTCTTTCTGCATCAGAAAAAAAACATCCGTACATTGCAGAAAATATAGATAAGCCGAACCATAAAAAATTAAAGGTTGACATTGTGTGAAAGGTAAAATCTAAAATGTGTTCATGTGCAGTAATAGTAGTGTGTGACTGAGTAAAAATTGTAGTGGATCTCAAAGCAGTGTGCTTCACTTATGACACAAAAACCATAATGAGACTATGGGAAAGTACACTTACTCAAATGAAACCTTGCTCGTACTGTAGTTTTTCAAGTTGGGCTAATGAATTAGGGAGAAACTAGCAATTAAAAAGATAAGCAGCTGTAATACAAGTAATATATCTAACCTATCCAAGAATGCTCCAACTGCACTGACCTAATGTGCATAGCTTCATAATGAGACTGAGGAGGCACTAACTGACAACACATTTTACACAACAGTATTAATCCTGATGGGAACACGAAGGTGTATGCAAATAGGCCAGCCATGGCCTGCAGAATAAATGACTATTAAATTACTTTTTCCACTTTGTTTGATATATTTGTACCTCTTTTTAGAATTTTTAAATACTCAAGAGAGGTTTAACTACTTGGAAAAAATGCAGTCATTGTGAAATACGACGTTTACGACGTGAGCAGCAGAGGACTGCTGTCAGTTTAATATCAGGGAAATTACAGCAAAAGCATGCAAATTTATATGAAGTGTAGATCATTCACGTGTCAAACGCAATGCTGACACATGGCTGCTCCCCTCACACTTCATGTCATGTGTACATTGAGGTTATGGCTGTTGGAGAAAGGTGGTGATCTTATGCGATTGTTGTCTAAGAAGGCAGGCATATTGAGTCACTAGTCTTCAAACCTTGACACCAAAGGGTCTAAATGATGAGTTAAAGTTCAGTACGCTAATCTGAACAATAAATGTCCATTGTAGACAAATATTAGAAAGGTTTTTTCCCTTTGTTTTGCCACAGGTGTTCACTATTGTATTATGCTACGTGCTTGAGATATTAGCTATTGTCTTGATTCATCGCTAAAAGAGTCTTGCAGACTTGGAATTGATTAAATGACAAATCGGCTGTTTGTAGTTCGGCCATTGTCCTCTGTCTTGCTGGTGTTTGCCTCACACGTGCTTTGGATCACCCTTTGATTGTCCTACACGTACAAAGCAATTCGTCTGTCTGGCTAATGCTCTTTCTCACTTCTGATGGAGGACTTGGTGTCTGGAATTCACTGGCCTCTCTTGGTTCAATAAACTATTTGGAGCTGTGGATTGAAACTATTTGTCAAATATATTTACACATGTTTAATGTTATGGTGAAGGAGTATTTACTTTCTCAAGGTCAAATTATGAAATTCAAATTATGAATATCACATTGTGTCCTATATTTACATCCCAGTAGTTTAAATCTATCAGATGAACTACTAATCTTTCATTTTTCATGCTATATAGAAAATTATCATTTAAAAAAGAATTACATTTTTTATTATATTATAAAGTGACAGGTGAAATTAGTGAGTACTGATTACTGAAGTGTGGGAACCTCATTGAAATTAAATCATCTTTGGAAAATGAAAGTCAAAGACAAAGCAAATGCAAAAAGGCTAAACCTGCACTGGGTTAAAACAAGAAACAATAAAATATAATATTTTACATGTTCAACAACCTTTCCGATATTTACACTGTACTATATTATTTATAACACACACTATTTATATGCACAATATATCCATGACAATGTCCGTGCTATGACATTTCTGTTGTAAAATTATATGTGGATGGCATATTTCTAGACATAATTATACTCTGTACATGGCTCACTAAAGAAGAGCTAATTCTTCTTTTGAGTAAACATCTGTTTATCAACATTACTAAGTATATCTATGTAGCTAGCTCATTTTAAAAAAGTGTTTAAACGATCAAGTCACGACAGGACTTGGATAACTTAAGTTAAATATTTATTTCATGGACACTTTCCCTGTCCTGTTAGGCTGATGTAGCTGTACACAGCAAGCGTGACGGTTGACCTGAAAACTTGAGAACACAATGTCAAATGTGGGGAGACAAGATGTTACAGAGAGCGCTCCAAAATGCTGCAAAGCAGCACCACTTTGACATGCTGTGAAAAAACAATCAATAGAGTGTTTTTTTCATGAGCGGTCAAAATTTCTCTCCTCCAGAGGAGATGATGACCATGTACATTTTAAGACGAGGCAGACAGGTAGTTATTTGAAAAAGGCCAAGAAAGTTTGTGCCCTGTCCGTTACTGCTTTATTTCACTTATTAGAGCTGAACACTAAAAAATTTACCAAAGTTAGCATTCATCATTCTCACCATACAAAAAGAGACCCGTTTATCTGCTGTGTTATGATAAATGATGTTATTATATTGATATATGGTGTCCTTAATATTTACAATAAAAAATTCCAACCTAATAGCCCTCTTTTTTTAAGGTGATTTGTTTCCTTGGCATATACTGTACATGTGCCGTATACATTTTATGGCAGTCACCAACTGTGCCACCCTATAGCATTCAAACCATGTCAGAAAATAACATACTAAAATAGTCAATAGCATATAATCTTTGATTACACACCTATATAGTCTGTACTCCCCCTATAAGCTGATGAGAAAAGTGATGTGGAGGTCGCCTTATCATTTTAACAGATTCTCATCAAATGTAAATTATAACAATGATTCTAACCACAATATAATCAGAGATCCAACCAGATTCTAAAAATGTAAGCGAAACTGTGCATAATCTAATGTAGGGTCATACTGCAAGCTTTCTGAAATATTTTAGTGCGATTTAGATTGGCATAGCAGTGTGCATTCCAGCCATCTCAGGTCGAACACAGATATAACCCTGAAAAATAACACACATCACGATAAAGCTGAAAAGAAACAAGCTTTCTGAAAATAGTATGTAAGAAGAGAATATTTATTCGATTAAGAACTGAAGAAGAGACTTTAATGCGTGGACAAAGTCAAAAAAACAAGAAAAACAAAAAGTACTGGAGTGCCAACTGAAAAGATATGTACAAATAGGGATTTATTTTGTTTACTCCATGCTGAGTCAAGGACAAGTAAAGATGCCAAAGGGAGAAAAAAAAAACATCAATAAGGTATCACAATGTGTTGTCTTTTCTTACACCAAAATATATCAATACCAAAACATTCCTGAAAAACTGCAGGCAAAGTTGGGTAAAGTAGTAAGTTTTATACAATGCTAACAAAAAAAGGTTACAAAATATGACCTTTGTCAAAGATTTACAGTTTTTTATACAAATACCACATGACAACATCAATGTTTCAATACCATGTTATGTATGGAATTTACTTTATGTAAAAACATGGCTAGGAATGCATAAATTCTGAAATGTGATAGTTCCAAGCTCACGTAATAAGGGTTAGCTACGGCACTCTTGTATACAAAATGTACAAAACATCGGCTTCTAACTAGGTACAACATAATACTGTCCATTTTTGTTTACAGTATGACACAGTACAAAACATTTGTGCCTAGAACTCTTGAGGGGAAGCAAAGGTGACTCTATGCTGGCCTCTTAGTCATGTGACCTCCGTCATCGATGCCGAATGGTTCTATAAGAAAAGAGAAAGAAATGATTAACTTGCGTGCGATTAAATTCACTAACGAATGAGGAATCCTTGAAAGAGAATTTAGTTTACTTCAGAAGCTCAGACCATTTATTGTTATTCTTTGTATTTATTGTGCATCGCTAATATCTGTTATTGTATAATTTGTATGTTCATTTACTGCGTTGCCCTCTTGGACAGGTCCCCCTTGTAAACAAACCTGGGTCAAATACTTATTTGCTTTGGATTCAAATACTTTTCTGTGCTCTATTGATCTTGCCTGGTGTAACTGAGCCCGTCAATATGACCAGAAGGAGGGGTTTGCACTTTTTGAGAGTACTTCATTGGTTCCAGTACACCAGACAAGATCAGTAAAGCGTAAAGCGAAAGTATTTGACCCAGGTCTGCTTGTAAAAGGTGCATCCATAGTGCCCCCCGCTATGGATTTCACTTGAGTGCTCCCCGCCCAGTCCAGCCATAGTGACTCTTTCGGCTGACTGGCCTTTCCCAGCCGAGTACGATGAAGTAAACTGGACGCCACGTTCCTCTGGTGGAATGGCCGCACCGCAGAACCCGTGGAGCGAAAAGTAGTAAAAACCGAGGACAGGTACACTAGCCCGCACCCTTCTGAGTTTAATAAGAGGCTGGAGCGTTGACACAGGCTTACAATCATCAAAATTTGGAATATATAAAATGCCGTAGCATTGAAAATCAGCACCAGAGCTATGCATCCTTGCTTGTTGTATACATGGAACAGGAGTCCAAAATAATACAATGAGCAGTTGCTGCTATTGTGTGAATACAACAGGTCAGGAAATATAAAGACAAAGTTCAAAACTATTTCATAGGGATACTAGGAGATTGGTAACAATGCAATAGGCAGGACATTCAAAGTTATAACAGTAGGACATGGCAGAAGTTGATCAAAGGTTTGGTATTTATTTTGTGACTATGAATTCTGTGTTTCTATGAGCTTCGAAAGTGTAGAGAAAAACTTCTAACACCTAAGGGTAATTTTGGGTACTCACCCATAATTAGTGAGGGTGTTGGCTAATCAGTCGTTCTCAATTAGTATACAATAAATGAAGCTGAACACTGTAGTACTCCAGAGTGTCTCAGTTTAATGATGATGAAGTACCGACATTTTGGGACTCTGGCAAAGGCACAGATCATTAATCAGCCTCACAGCTTTTACTCATTTTTTTACATCTATATATTATTGGCCAAATTCAATATGAATTCATTTAAAATATACTGTACTCTCATCTATTAGAGTAGAGATGCACAATATACTGACATTTACTGCAAAACAATGAAAGGCAGGGTCCTGGATGGTTTGTTGAGCTTGATGTAACTATTTGAAGTGCTCATTAAGTGCTTCCACGTTTCCTAGACTTTCTGAAGCTTTCTCAGAGGTGAAATATGACACTGCTACATTACCCGCACGAGCATGGGGGATACTATTGCTAAATAATAATGCGTTACCTGTGCGCTGAGAGTTTCCAGAGGGCTCTCCACCCGTGGGAAGGTCATCAACGGGAGCCCGCGGTACTCCTCTGTTTTCTGCTTGGAAGGGGTTGTGTGGACCCCCTTGAAGTTATGGACAACACAGATTCCCTGCAAGTGAACAGACTCTGTATTACCTCCTCACCTACACCGGTTTAATGACTTGTAGCCAGGGAAACGCTCTAAACAATCAACCTTAGAAGCTATTGGCTCCAAAACTGAAGGGATGCTAAAATCTTGGGTGGGTCTGAAGTGCCCACCCATGAATGAATATGAAAAAAAATAAGGCACCCACTTCTTGCCCGTCTCATACTAAACACGTGCAAATTATGCAACTATGTTTTTCCTGTCTCACGCCTGTATGCACTGGCTGTCTTCTAACACATGTCTCTTTTCATGCTGCGATTAACATATTAACGAATGAGTAACCGCATCGACAACTGGGCTAGACCAGATGACAGATTCTACCTCCGTGGAAAAATAAAAATATAAATACCGCAGCCTCTCAGTCAGTGCCCTTTTGGCCTGGCCTCGTGACGCTTTTTGATGACACGAATTTAGCGTGGTAATAACTATGTGGCTCTGAGGTAGTGTGGCGCACCAAACGGCGATGCCCCTCCCGGTCTGAAATCTAATCCTGACCTTATCCGGTGCCAACCGTGACCGGGAGTGCCACAGGACGACACGTAACCGCTCTCCCACCAGGAGAGAAATTCAGCCTGTAGGGTACAATCCACCTTAACCTGCAACAGCCCTGGTCAACTGAGCATGTGCAGTCGGGAGGCACCTGCTGGGGTCTTCTGATGTAATGGCTGCCACGCGTTTGTGGGGACCGAGGCTACAAAGAAGCAGGCCTGTGTGTGCGAACGAGCGAACAAAGGATAGGACGATCCTAAAATACAATCAAGCTAGGTACATCAGGATAAAAACAGGTAATAACATGGAGCAAAGCACCTTTGGTTTAATTATTCATTTTCTTTGCCAGCACAACTGTACAATTTACTGACAAGCTACAGAAATTTAGGTCGCTAATTATGTTATTTCTTCAAGCTAACATCATTAGCAAGCTTTGAGGAAAAAAAATACTGAAAGTTGGCATTGCTGAATATTCATAACAGAGCCAAGATATGTATTTTCATCGCACTTTAGTAAAACTGTTGAAATGGCCACACAATTCAACAGCTTTCTTCTTTCACTGTATGCATCTAACTGATTGTTCGAGTTCTCAAATGTGGCAGATTCATGTAAAGTTATAAAAACCAGATTTTTCTAGCCCTAAGCTAGAAAAATAGCAGGACATCTTAACCTTGTTCCATTACGTTGAGAGGTTAGAGGCACTGTGCTACTCTAAATTCATATTCAGGCTTTTAAACCAAAAATCTATTTTCTTCTATTACAAACGATTCAGTGGAACTTTGATAAAGCCTTTTGTGAGCGGCTCAAACTTCTTTCAGTACTTTCAGCACAAATTTCAAACCGATTTTGCTATTTTGAGACGCTGGTGACCAACACAAAAAAATTGCCAAATAGATGTAGCTTCTGGCTGCATTCGTCAGGCGCACTGAACCTGAATACACATTTCCAAACAGGCCTCCGCACTTCAAATTTGTTGCCCCTGGAGACTTGTTTGCTCTTTTTACATTCAGCATGAGGCTGTGCAGTTCACCTTATAGCAGGAATGTATGTGCAGCATTCTGATTCAATGCAACACTGACAAAGCCAATACCTATATACTATAATAAGAAAGCTGAGCAGGCCTGCTGTATTAAATGAGTGTTAACCTAACTATCGGGAAAGTTTGCCTGGAAGGCAAATGGAAGGAAGCAGAAAAAAAAATAAAAGCATCACCAAAGATTACAGGGCTTGTTAGCTGTAATCCTTTAGTAAGCATTTTATTATTGTCAGCAACATTAATTGCTGATTAACGTTTAAAACGTTTTATTATTACTTTTTTTATTTTTTTTATTATTACTCATACAAAAATGAATAAAAGAAAAATGTTCCCCAATGCTTTCTTATCTTATCTCTATGCCCTTGGCAGTACGCATTTGTCCCACATCACAGGAAACTCTGTCGGGTCAGGCTGGTCTCAGAGGGTTGCCAGAGGCAGTCAGGGCTCCACCCTGGCCTTCTTAGAGCAGTTCCTTATTTTTACAGTCAGCGTATCTTCCCAGCACTCCTCAGGTATATCCAGAGCATCCTGGCTTTGATATCAGCATGTTGCCAGAGCACTGAGAGAACAGAGAAAGGAACTACGGCGAGCCTCTCTTTGAAATGAAGCCCCCCATTCTCTCGCCTAGCGCGCGCAAACTCACCAAAAAAAGGGCGACCGAGCTGCCCAGGACGAACCCGGCGACGACGTCGGCGCAGTGGTTGCGGTACTCGGAGACGCGGTTGAGGCCCGCGAGGAAGGCCGCGCACAGGGTCCCCAGGCAGAGCACCGGCTTGGCCAGCCGGCTGCTCTTCGTCTTTATCGTGCTCGTGATGTACATCTGCAAACGACACGCGCGACGACACGGAGAGAGAGAGAAATGGCGCAAATGAAAAGCTATTTGCTGAAATTTTTTAAGGGGGGGGGAGGAGGAGGAAGAGAAAGGAACTGGCTATCATAGCTATTTGCGCAAGCGACGAGAGAAAGTCAATATGATTCTCTAGTCTAAACAGTAAGCGAGAAAACCCAATTACGGGAAGCGCTCGAAGACGTAACTGAATAAATAACTGCAGCTTGCACTGCCTGAGGACGAGAGTGGCTTTTAGCGTTCTGCTGAACTGTGTTTAAGTAGATTGATGTTTATTTCGCGATCCTTTCCATTATACCACTTCCTGGGTTTTTGAAATGAGCGCCTGCCAGCATCAGTTTCACAAACCCATAAATATTTGTATGAATGGCCTGAGTTAATGAAATGACAATTTTGTTGAACATATCCAATTTCACTGAATGACTAGCAGAGAGCTGGGGTTACCATAATTACTGATCATCCATGCCCGGGGATCATGAGAAGACACTATTCACACAATAACATTTATAACTGTTGAAACTGGCTAAAATTCAGTGACATTCACGTCTCTTCACACCTTACCATTTGGACATGTTGATTATCTGAACAGTGTCAGGTAATATGAGCATCCAATAGGAGAATCCAATTAAAAATGTGAAAGTGATGTGTAAAAGTTGTATCAAGGTGTTCAAATGAATGAAATCTGAAGGAAATTGGTTAACCATATGAACCATATGCCTAGGTATTTGTTCTCCTCCACAACATCAATCATAGTATTATTCCCAGTAACCCTGTTTTTTAATCATTTATTTGGATTTCTTTGGCCTTTTTGAGTTACTTAGTTTACACAGTTTCATTTACTCTTTCCCCATACAGAATTCTTGACTTATGGGCATTTTATGAAACTGGTAGAATGACTCTCTGTTGATCATAATACTGAAGTCAACAACATTCTAGAACCCTCAGCGCAGGACTCACCGTCAGGTACACGGCAGAGTACACGCTAAGAGACGCGTCTTTGGACGGGAACGACTTCCTGGCCTTCTCCACCGCCGCCCGGTCGCCGGTGCAGATGTTGCCGTTGGAGACGAACTGGTGGCTAAAGCGGCACTCTGTCCCGGTGTAATTTGGCTTGCAGACGCTGAGGAAGTAAGGGGCCAGATTCCCGGTGACAACCTGACCCGCGTTCACGAAGATGTCCGTGGCGAAAAGTCCGAAAGCAAAGACACCTGCGGGAAGAGAGCAGAAACGTCAATCGTGTGATCGAGCCAAAAAAAAAAAATCAAGCTATCCCACATACTGCCACATTCTGTTACATGCAATCCGATGGTTCTCTTTTTCAGGAGAACAGGCAGTGCAACCGGAATTTCGACTCGAGGAAAGTAGAGAGAGTTACAGACAGAGATTGGCTCGTAATGCCTAAAGTGCAGGGTGGGGAATTCAACCCCCAACAGTAAAGCAAATTAACACACTGGCTGCTGCCCTATGGGCCAATGGTCTCTAAGATACAAAAATTATCTTTATATATATATATATATACATATATATATATATATATATAGGTTTTTTACAGTTTAGAATGCCAAATTACTATTTGTAGACTTGACTCATTGCGCAGGGAAACTCTTTAGCAGGAGTCATGTTTTCATGATAAGATGGGGACCACTCTGGCGACTTAAGAGATCCTCGGTGTGTATTTGATGGAATATTCAAGGAATATTCTTCACTGGTCACAATCATTGCAAGGAAATGTTACATTTCATCATGTATTTCAGCTACACCTGCACTTTGAGATCAGTGTAGTCAATTAATAAAAACTGTGCTCATCTCCAAAACTAAGGCTCCAGTACAAATGTTCCATTTGTTCCTCTGTGTGCATATAGAGTGGTCACAACTGCAGATCTAACTGCATTTCACAATAACTCAGAATTAATTATGACAAATATCTCCTCAACATAAGGAGTCATAGTGCGTTCAACATGCGCAAAATACAAGCACGCAAAGTAACAGGCGAGATAATAATCTCTGATCACTAGTACGGAAATTTTTCCCTCTTGTGCGGAAAGTGTTTTAAGATGGCTCGATACAATGATCCATATCATTGCAATACCAAGGCTGAGAGGAGGAGATTACCTGATTCTCTGCTGAATAATGCAGAGGTAGCTAGCGCATCGAGGTGAGAGTTTTCACAGATTGGAATTCCAGTATATGTCAATTCTGCCTTGTCTCGCAGACAAAGGTTTTCATTAACATTCAGATTCCCGTATTATGGGATGTCCTCCTCCCGAACATGAATAATGACGAAGGGCCGACGCGGGGATAAATCATTATTCCGAATAATAATTACTTATGGTAATGAGCCTGACATTCAATATCCAGTTAACAGTCACGGCGTCCCAGCGGCCTTGTAGACTGAAGTGTGAATGTAAACATGAATTAATCAGAATCTGCGGTTTGAGGCGTGGCCGCCATGAATATTGCATTCCGGCCTGGTTTAATCTCGCAGTGACAAAGTGTCCTCTCAGTCAGGAAGTTACGGCGCGTGTCACTTCCTGGTTTGACACTAATACTCTGGGAAGTCTTCTAGATTGGGGGAGTTACGCTGCGTATAGGGTGGGCCGTTCAGGGACGGCTACTCAATGTGGCCCACGAACATTCAACAAAACGTCAGACATTTCATTTACCTGAAAAAAAACCCATTCATTATAAATGCTGCAGGTAGCCTCTTCCATCTTAGGAGGACTTATGGATACTGCTATACTATATAGCTCTGTCTATCACTATCGCAAAGTCTTATTTGCACACAAGACTGTCATAAGGTGGAACTACAGCATTTTATCAACCATGAACCAATGTGACAATGTGAAGCCATGACCTTCAGGAATCAGTATTTCCTCTGTAGTTATTAGAGGAGTGCATATGTTTTAGTAGCAGTGTATCTTGCCTAAGTTGTCCTTTACAAATAAGGGAGAAAAAATTCCCCATAACCATAATCATAATAGCAGTGACTTCATGTGTTTAACATGTTTACACTTACAAAATGCATTACAGGAATCTGTCTTAAATGTGCTGCTTATTGTGACAATCGTGAAACATGAGTATTCTGATATAAATTCATATTTTAAGCTACAGTACATTATAGGGTGATGGAATGTTTTGCCATGATAGGATTATTATATTATGCCATTCTCACTTGAATTTCCCAACTGCATTAGCAGACGCTCTTATCCAGAGCGACTTACACAACATTTTACGTACAATTTACATTGCATTTATACAGCTGGATGTATACTGAAGCAATGCAGGTGAAGCACCTTGCTCAATGGTACAACAGCAGTGTCCTACCAGGGAATCTAACCTGAGACCTTTAGGTTACAAGACCAACCCTTAACGCATTAAACTATACTATAAATTAAACCGAAGTCATTTTGCGCAGACTGCAGAGCTCACCGATAAACCGTATGATCCTGCGAATGAGAGGGTTCAGGTAGCAGCAGTCCCCCGTCACAATGGTTTTCTCCTGGGCCAACAGGGCCTCTCTCGTAGATTTCATGATGTACATAGAGATCTCTCCAATGAAAATCTGCAACCAAAAACAAGCATATTAATAAACAAAACAAGAGTGTCCAGTGTAGATGTATGTCTAAAGGTTTTCCCTATAGGTCCAATTTAATATTTTGTTTTCTGAGGAACAGGTTACTGTAGAGTATCTCTGCAGTAGTTGCTATTTTAGAATGGTGCATTTTGGGATTAAAATTATACTTTAAAGACAAGTCCTTTTGATAAATAAAACAAGAAATGCATATTCGCAAAACTTTTTAAAATAGCATCTTCCAGCTAGCACCAGCAGAAAAAAAATGCATTTGTGTAGGTACACAAAAACCAAGCAGGCAGTGTTAAATGCAATTCCTTTCCTGGAGTTTTTGGAATGCCAATGACCCAACTCAATTAGTCAATTAGCTCTATAAACCAACAACAGTTCACATAAATTAGACCACAGCAAAACGCTCATATCAGCAC
Source organism: Anguilla anguilla (assembly GCF_013347855.1). Classification (NCBI taxonomy): domain Eukaryota; kingdom Metazoa; phylum Chordata; class Actinopteri; order Anguilliformes; family Anguillidae; genus Anguilla; species Anguilla anguilla. The sequence goes on from NC_049214.1 coordinate 27,290,815, forward strand.
ACAAACATGTATCAGCTGTCTTTCCTAAGCTACAGTAAGCTCAATAAATGAGGCAAAAATATCAGTTCATACACGGTACATATGACTGGGCTAATTAAAAAATTATGATGGCATGAAATTCAGAAACAGACACAGCCATCCTTGCCCACCCCTGCATTAATGGGTGTTGCTGCTCTAGTGGTCTTTTCTCCTACCCCCCACCCCCCCCCACAACTGTAAAACAGACTACAAATCTTTCACTGCCTGGGGGGCTGCCTGCTCATTGCAAGAGGGAGCATCTACATTTCCAATAGAATTTCACTTTTTGGGTCAGTTGAGCAGTTAAGGCACAATTGCACTCAATATGGCTTTGAGAGGGAAAAAAAAATGAAAAAATTGAAAGAATAAATGTTATTTACACTCTACAGCCCTAGCGTATGTGTTTGAAAGCCAAGACTCTATTTATAGCTGTAGTGATTGATTTTAGCATCGGTGAAACTTATTTTACAGTTCATAAATGTACTCACACTAGATTAATTTTGAGTGCTTTGGGGAATGTACGGACTATTAAGTTGTTGACCTTTGTCGCTTCAAACTGAAATACATGCAGCACTGTACCCTGTCCATCATGGACAGCGAGGGGGAAAAAATACTGGCTAAACGAATCTGCCATTCTTCAGCAATGATTGACTGTTTCTTTGTTGATTCAGTCCATAATACATGCAGTATTAGAACTTGTCGCTGAGGGACAAGAAATAAAAAAAAACCTGTAAAATAGCTACAGTAAAATGTCACGCTTGGAAAAAGCTCTCACTGTTTCAGATTCATTTTATTCCAAAATGAACACTGAGTTTAAAAAAAAATATTATGTTGAGGCATATGACATTGAATCCATCCCCAAAGTCAATGTCAAATTATTTAAAAGTAAAAGACATCTGTCCATGAGCATATGTTATGCATGTATATGTTTTATTTGTACACACACACAGAACCAGATGGATCCCAATTCATATGACTGCATATTCTAGCCATAGCCATACACGTTAAAGCAACCCCTTTTTAATACTTTTAAAGAAAACCCTTTGACCTGGCACACTTTTCCCACAGCTATGTGGTGTTCAGTAAGTAGCTTTGAAAAAAAAAAAGTCTTGAGAGATATTTGGTCCAGGACACTGCCATATCAACTTGAGAGTAAGGAATGTACTTTTCTACGACGTACTTTGTCCTGATATGAATCAAAGCACTTATGTTAGCGCTGAAGCCTCTCTGAGGCTAGCCGACAGTACAGGGGAGTGGAAGAAAGGCCAGAGAAAGTGCCTTTTCTCCCCGAGGGGAAGCTTCTTAAAAAGCCACGTTTTTTATCCAGATCTGAGGCTGTTCACTTCTACCAGGTCACTGCAACTCAAATGTATGTTTTTGTCTGTATGGTGGAATAAAATAAATGTGACTATTTCAAGAGCATCGGTGACAATGTACCAGTGCAGATTTTACATGCCACAATTAAGCAGGCTTTGTAGACTGAATATTCAGATTTTTATGCCCCGATTCACTCTAACCATTTCAAGTTTGGTCCCTAATGATGAATAATTCAATCAAAAATGCAATATAATTACTGACATATACCTTCATTTTTGTAACAGCCAAACATGAAATATTTATCATTAACAAATACATTTTCAATTGTTTAATACGTTTGCTATCCAGAAGAAAGAATGAAATGCATTATAATGCATAATAGATTCACACTTCAAATCCGATTGGGGTTCCATAATCAGTTGAAAGGCAAAATAATTTTATTATTCATAGTTAACTTTTAATAGATAAGATTTCATCTCTAATCTAACTCCAACACAATTAGTCTCATACACTATTTTATGTACATGTTGGTGCTTATAGTGTAAGTAAAATCAATCATTTAGCAATTCATAAGTTTGTTCTTGAATTTTTTATTGATTTTTTTTTTTTTATAAATGCCACCCACTGCCCCTAGGCAAGTAAGCATTTTTTAGGAAAACAATTTAGCATGCTTTCATTTCCATTCTGATGAACTGCAGGGCATATATTCATTAATATATTTATTTGGGAACTGATAGCTCACAGGTAAGGACTATGATTTGGGTGCAATTAATTTACTCCTAGATGCTAAAGGTTATGCTTTGGAAGTTTAGCTGTTGACCTGGCTGTCCAAGCCACAGACACTCTGGGAGGTTGCATATAGCCAGGTCCACACAGGCTGCTATTGAGACCAAGTGCACCGTCATTGTGTTTGAAGGCCAGTGTTCGTTTTGGAACACAGCAGACGGCAGGCTTATTTACACACCTGACATGGTGTGTAAAATCACTTTAGCCTGTTCTGGTTATGGAAAATGGCTTTTCGCCACCTGAACGGCAACAAGGGAGAGCATACCCCCACCGAATACTACAGATAACAGAGTCCCTCTTGAATCAAGATTAACAGATACACCGCACCCCCACCCGACCACCAAACAGTTGTGAATTCGTCTTTGTGAAAATCTCTTTAGCGTTTGAATCACAAGATGAAAAGATGCACAAGGCAAGGGAGATCACCTAAAATGGATTAATTTGTGCTTAAAATCACATGGGTTTTAACAAAGATACTCTGACATTTTACAAGCACCTAAATACATTAATATAAATAGGTTTCTTCTAGATGTAACTGTCAATATTAGGCATAGTTCACTGTTACTACTTTTAAAAAGGCAAATTCTACTGTACTGCACACATTTCTGACCTTTCTTTCTGGAGGGAACTTTCCAGAAGGTGTTTGAACGTGAAGTAAGAGCTCTTTGTTGAAATTTCAAAGAAAGGTCTTACATGACATCTATCCCTCTGTACAGGTTACTATTTGGATCTGCCATTCACAACTGAATTTCCTAGACTGGGCAACGGTTTAAATAATTTATAATTTTATTTAAAATTGACCTGATTGCTCATCAATGTGATTATGTGATAACACAATCATGGCTTAGGAATTGCTTTGATTGACTAAAATTACATTAATGCCACCAAACAAGAAAATACTGTTTTGCCAAAAAAGGAAGAAGTTAATCAACTTCACAGTATACTATTTCTTACGTATATATCTCCCATATAAATCATACTTAAAGGGATGGTTTTCAAACACACAGCATTGTTAATGGGTTTTGGCAAGTACAGAAGCATGAAATTGAATCATAAATTATTAATGGGCGCTGAAGTTCCACAAGGTTCAAATTGTGAGGTTATGAACACTACCTTTGCAACTTCAGCCATTTAGAAAATTACCAACTGCCAAAGTGATCGCAAGGTATGAGAAGTGTGAGATTTGGATACCGGAGCTGCGCTTGAGCCAGCAAAACTTTCCAGACCTCTCCTTAATGAAGCTGAACTCCTTTAAATTCACGTAGGACTTACATCTCTGCAATATTCTCACATTATAGCAACTCAGAATAAGGAGAAATGCAAAACATAAAGAAAACAGGAATTAAGTGTTGGATTGATTGCTTTGGGTGCAAATTACAATGGAGCACAGGCCACAGAAATAATAGATTTATGTGAAGATGATCTTCTGAGTTACTCATTTCCAAGATCAGAGGCAATTTCAACCACAAATAATCAGTTTGTGATTTTAATTAATGAATTATTTGTCCATTGCATGGCTATTTTCTCAGTTCTGTTGAGTTTTTCTTGTCTAAATAATAATGTGGAAGCATAACCACAAATCAAAAAAGTATAGAAGGAAAAACAAAACTGTGAACAAATGAAAACTGAATAGTCTTTTAATATATTTATTATTTGTTTATTTATTAATTTATTATTCATGTATTCCTTATTGCTGATATGCAAATTGCCATCAACTGGCATCAATCAATGCTCTGGTGGGTGCACAATCAGTCAATCCAGCACAATTAACTCAGCAATGGCTAATCGTTTGTTTTATGATTTACGATAGCCATTATTTTCCTGCCAGAACTTGAACAAGGAAAAATAAGATTTGAGCACTGGCAAATAAGCAACTTGCCTGACCGCAACTTCTCAGTTTGTGTGATTAGAATTAACTTGTCTGCACATGTAAATCCATATTTGCAAACAGAAGTAATTGTTCGCCAGATTAACTGAGCAGGTATACGGCATTTGATTGATGGTCATTCACTTGCATGTTAGCAGAGAAAGCTATTTCAAAAAAAAAGGAAACACTAAATACTTCGAAGTGAAAAAGAAAGTACACGCTCTTGGAATTCTATGGTTTTACATATTAGGACATAACTAACCCCCATTCAGTCCTCATCAAGTCCTTACAGTAGATAAATTTAATCTCATGTGACTCCTACTGCAACACACAAATTGAACTTTGTCATTATTTATTCATTCAAAAATAAGCCAACATGCAGAAGTCGAGTGTGATGAAGAGCACCCTTACTGCTTCCATATCAATTAAGAGGGTAATTGGGACCAGGTGCTTCTAATCAAGCGCACACATCAGGAAGCGATACCACCTGCTTACTTTGATAGTTTGGTTTGAAGAATTCAGGGCTGCATCCCAATATTCAAAAAAAGTATCCACCTTTCCTCCGCTACCACCTCCTCTCCTCTGTGCCCCGGAAACCATATTTGTGTCCTCCCTCCCTCCAGTGTCCCAGTGTTGGAGGAGACAAGCAAAGCGCACAGAACTGTATTGGCGAAGCGGCTTCAAACTGGTCTCCTCCCCTCCTTTCCTCCGCATACTTCCGGGTAGGAAACGAGTGGTAGCGGGGGAGCGAAGGAAAGGAGGTGAGGCGGGAAGAGTAATGGCACGCATCCCAGGTTTGTATGGACACAGCATGCCGAGGACAAAGGCTATTAGGGATTACCTCAGAGACTATTAAAGCTGCTCATTAGTCTGGGAGAGGTTATAAAGCCATTCCGGAACAATACGAAGTCTATCGTTCCACAGTGAGAAAACCCTGTGGCAATCGGTCCGCCGAAGAGGATTGGTCTCGGCTGCGCCGGCTGGTGGAGAGAGTACACGCACCTGGGCTGCGTTAGCTAATCAGACCAGGTACTTGAAGGTGTGCTGCTCACCACAGTTCGGGGCTGAGACTGGGAGCTCACATTTATGATTTTCGAATCGTTATATTTAGGAATTTTTGTTTGAGCACGCAAGACAAAAGTAATATGCCACTGAAAAGCTGGTCAGGTGAAAATCTGGCCAGCTACAAGCGGGAGAACTATTTTGTCTTTGTTATTTTAGTTGATTGTTTTTGCCTGGAACCCGTGAGGGGGAAGGTTCATGTTTGTGTGGGTGCGCTCTCTCTCTCTCTCTCCATGCGGCAACCAACGGTGTTCCCCGGCACTGCCGCATCTCCCTCCCAGGGGTGTTACGCTGGCGTGACAAACCCCTTCTCTCCAAAATCGCTAGAAAAATTTCACCGGAATGACTCGCAAGTCTTCTGAAACTCTGTCCTCTGGATAGATGAGACCAAAGTGGATTTTGACCATAAAGCACAACACCATGTTTGATAAACTAAACACCACATATTGCCACAAGAGCCTTGTGATACCCATCAAGCATGTTGGTGAAGGAGCGATGATTTTGGGCTGCTTTGCAGTCACGGGACCTGGATGCCTCACAATTGTCGAGTCCACCATGAATGCCTCTCTATAACAGTGCATTCTAGAGTAAATCTGAGGGCGCCAGTTTGACAGCTAAAGCTTGGCAGAAAGTGGATCATGTGACAGGACAATGATCCTACGCACACCAGTGAATCTGACTGAATGGCTGAAAGACAAAAGACTCAAAGTGGGGCAGGGGGTTTGGAATGGCTCAGTCAAGGTCCAGAGCTCAACCCCATTGAGATGTGAAGACAGGCCCTTAAGGGAACTGTGCAGCAATGAATGTCCTCAAACATACATGAGCTGAAGTAGTTTTATAAGGTCACAATTTCTCTGATGCATTGTACTGTAAGACTGATACAGAAACCAATTACTTCAGGTTACTGTTGCTAAAAGGGGTTCTATAAACTACTGTATCAGGGTGTGCACTTTTATTCAAAAGCCTTCTGCATGCTGGAGGAATGGTTGAATGGTTGAATTTGTGTGTCATCGTCAAGACCTGGCGGGTGGCGAGGACTAGATGAGGGTTAGTTATGTCCTATTAAAAGAGGGTAGACTTGCTTTTCATGTAACTGCTGAAGTGCCTGTCCCCTTCCTCTCGTGACCCTGCAATAAACTCACTGCTTGATCGATTAGGCACCAGCTTTTGGCTGGGAACCCCCCACACACACACACACACACACGTTTAACTGACCAGGCGCACCTCTTAAGGACCTTGACAGAGAGACTACGCACCCCAACCCACATCTTATCTGACCATCGAGAGAGTTCGCCTGCCACCATCCACTAAATAAACCAAGCTGGTTTATTTCCCTTCGACAGCTGTTTTGACAAACTATTTCTGACTTTTCCTTCAGTATCTCCCTTGCGGACCCAAGTGCAGACCTGTGCACATCCAAAGTTGTCTTGACTGGGACCCCGTCACAACCCAAACTTTCCCATGAGTCCATGCACCTGCAGTGACCTTCGACCAGCTGACGCGTCTAAGAGTATTGAAACGCATTTTATTTAACACTGACATCAACAGGATAGCATAAAACTCGTAATTGTGATGGAGTGGGGGTTTTGGGAGACCAACCACGACTGAACAGGGGGGTTCTTTAAGCGATTCACCGGAGGTAAAATAGCCACAAAGTCTCAAGAGACAAGGACAGCGGAAAAATAAGGAAAAGGAAAACAATACTCCTTAGGGAGAGTATCCCAAAGAAAAGCTCTACACAACCCACGTACTGGGTAAAAAAACTAAAGCTTAAGGAGTATGAACTCCGAAAATAACACAAAACTTCCGGAGCAGAAAATGGAGCAACTCAAAGAAAACAGACCTTGAACCGAGGCTGAAAAATTAACACCCTAAAGAAAGAATTCTGAGCTTAGATTGTGGCACTAACTTGTTGCCAACAATCTAATAAGCTAAAGACTGTTGTGCTAATTTTATAGCCACAACAATTCAATATCGCAACTCAATCCTTTTTACCTTTTTACCTTTTTACCTTTTTACCTTTTTACCTTTTTACCTTTTTACCTTTTTACCTTTTTACCTTTTTACCTTTTTACCTTTTTACCTTTTTACCTTTTTACCTTTTTACCTTTTTACCTTTACAGAATACCAGCTCTTGTGCAACATAAGTGACACTGAAGCAAAGCTTAACGGCTTGCTCGGGGTTTAAATAGAACGCCAACAGGTGCAAATTGTAAAAAGAAATTTGCACGTGTATAATTCAATCAACTCAAAGGCCGTAATAACTGAAGAAAAGGCGCAGGAAGGAAAAGAAATGGTGGTATCAGCCAAAACCATGACAGTAATACTGCTGTTTGTTGTCATGCTTTGTTTTGGTGTGTGTGTAAGGTCTGGAATAACAAATTCCCTGACCTTGTTGTTTTACCTTCATTTTAAGAGACTGAAGAAACAAACGAACCACGTAATATAGAGGTCTATTAAAGGTCCAGGAATCTGTGAATTCTTTGCTGATGTGTTGTTTTAATATTGCAGAAGGAAGTCTGAAGCACACAAATGCAAAAAAAAAGCCAATGTGTAAAATGAGCAAAATGTGTTGTTTTAATACTTCTTTACATTCACTTAACAGTCTTGATTGAAGATTAGTTAATTAGTTCAATCATGCATATATATATTTTGTAGTTTAACCTTTTGTGAAAGTTAAATATTATTTAACAGCTCTCATTTTTAATGTGGGCATTTTGCACTGCTTCAAACAAATCCTATCATGCCCCTGTACGACATTTAAAAACACTGCAGCATGTCCACGACAGCAAGTAATTTAACTGAATTTAACACGTGTCGCTTATAAATATTTGCTGTCAATCATCATCTATGCTTAATCAGCGACAATTACTTTATCAACTTAGATTATTGAGCTGGTGCTAATGGGATAATTGTTTGAGAAGAGACTTGACAAAGGCGGAGGACTGAAATACAATGTAAGAAAACAAGGTGAGTCAAACTGGTGGCACAACTTGTGAGTCCTTTAACAGACCAAAAAAATGATTCCACTCCACTGAATACACCATTAAAGGGTTAATAATCATTTAAAAAGACCATAATGACTGTTATTGTTGGGCTACGTTGTATTTAAAATGTCTGTTTTGCAAAAACACATCATAAGCTGTTCATCACACGTGCAATACACTTTGTAGTTTTAAACCAGAACAAGGTCATCTCAAAACAGAAGTTTTTGTGTGTTATTGATGTACGAGTAATTGGAAAAATTTCATATTTTTAAGATTTTCAATGGCCAAAACAGCCTGCCCATAACCCCAGAGAGATACATTCAGACATCTTCTCTGTGTACTGACTTTACTGTCTTCTTAGTATATGTTGTAGCTCCAATGCCCTCTAGTGTTGGTTCTGGTTTTTCTTCTCTATGGAAACAGAATCCCAAGCATTTAAGGACCAGTCTATAAGGGGCTCATTGGGGCTTTTAAATAACCCTCTCCAATATCTAAACATTTTCACTTTTTAGGAACTTAGCAGACATTCTTATCCAGAACTACTCACACAGCATCCATTCTCTTTCCATACAGCTCCATTCAAGTCAATTCAGAACCTTGCTAAAGTACCTTAAGTATATTGCTGAAGACTACACCAGTACTGCTGCAGCAGGAAACTGGACCTGTAACCTGGATGCTGGAGTTGAGTTCCCTAACTGTTACGCTACACTGCTACTGCTGACACAATTGGCCAGCACTTAAATCAGCAGCCCGTCTAATGAAACTGCAGATCGTAAGGTGTGGAAGCTTCAGGATTAATGCTCTGCTACAACACAAATATAAGACAGTATATTGAGGGTGCACAGAAATACGATTATCGTTTATTCATTAATATTTTCATGGGGTGTTATTAAAAAGGACATTAAAATGTATGTGATGTCGTTGAAGCCACGCTATGTAAATGTGGTTGAAAAATAGAACAAAAACAAAAGAGTTATGGAACTCGCTGTGCTCGCACATTAATAATAAAAGCCCGTAAAATTCCGATGGAGCGTAAACTATTCCGGACCGCTTGGCCCCTGAAAACCAGGACAGTTACGACAGTGTTCCTAAGCACCGCCGAATAACACTTAAATATTCCGTCATAATTATCTGTGCAACCACATTACCATTTCAATCAATGTTCGTCTCCCAAATAATATTAATTTGAAGGTGCTGGTGTCAATGATAATTGCAATTAAAACAACCGCAATTACAATTATGACATGTTTTCCAGTACCTACAATATTTGACCCCTTCATAATATTAATATTAACTTGATGATGATGATGATGATGATGATGATGATTGCTATCATCGTTGTCATAAAAAGCAACAAAAACAATGGGGTTCCAGCACCTGCGGTGCTCAGCCCCCCGATTTAAACAATGAAAGCCTCAGCAGTGGAGTGAAGCCCCAGTTCTGTCCGTCAGCGCTCACTCCTCAGCGTGGCGAGGGGGGGCTCATACTCACAGTGGCCGTGGGCGTGGCCGCCACCACGCAGTACAGGATGAGGGGGGGTATGAAGCTGCTCTCCTCCGCCCCGGGGTAGGGCTTCATCAGCTCCGCGTCGTTGCAGAAGAAGCCCTGGATGTGCACCCCGAAGGTGTCGGTGCACTCAAAGTAATAGGCCATCAGGACAGTGCCCGCCATGATGACCATCTGAAATAGAGCATATTCACAAAGCATTAGTCCCAGCTGTCATGATCAGCTATAATACAGCATATTCACAAAGCATTAGTCCCAGCCATGATGACCAACTGAAAGTAGAGCGTATTCACAGAGCATTAGTCCCAGCCGTCATGACCATCAGAAAGTAGAGCATATTCACAAAGCTTTACTCTCAGCCTTTATGACCAGCTTAAAGTAGAGCATATTCACAAAGCATTAGTCCCAGCCATCATGACCAGCTGGAAGTAGAGCTTATTCATAAAGCATTAGTCCCAGCCTTTATGACCAGTAGAAAGTGGAGCATATTCACAAAGCATTAGTCCTAGCCATGATGACCAGCTGAAATAGAGTATATTCACAAAGCATTAATCCCATCCATTTTGACCAGCAGAAAGAGCATATTCACAAAGCATCAGGAGAAAGTACAGCATATTCATATAGTATCAGCCCCTGCCATACACCCTGACAGCTCTCCTATACACAACCTAGAACCTGATGCCATTTATGACAACTTTATTTTATAACATCAGACTGTTATGACTCAACCTCCCTCTCCCTATTCACTCTCTTTGGCTCAGACAGAGAACACAGTTTGGCCACAGCACAAAGATTACACCACAATGCTTTACCCTCTGTCATCAAAATAAAATTAAATGAATTCAAATTAGTGGGGGTTTTCTTATATTTAAAACTCAGTAATGTTATGATGAGACTGTTAGGCTAGAGTAAAGTTAAGTAATACTTCCAAGAGTAAAGTTTATATTATTTGATAATATTGATCATTGGTAATCTTTCCAAAAATATTTTCAAAAGTTGTCTGCATTCCTGTTTTATTTTGTTCATTTATACACCCTTCTCCATGGTAACATGCAGACAACCAGCTGATCCAAAGGCAGACCACAAAAGTAAAATTTAATTCAATGTAATATCACAAAGTGCGAGAGCTGAACAGAAAATAGCATACAAATCCATAATCACACAAATAACCTGAATGGAGCGATGACTCAGTGGTACGGTCTCACAGTTCCAGTCCACACAGAGAGGCTCAGGACGGAACTCCGAATGGAACCCTTAAGCATGGTTTAAAGGAGGTGAGTCACTGCAGGTTGAGGACAGGTTCAGTGATAGGAAGTTATACGGTTGTGTAACTAAGGTTATATGTGAGTGTGTTTTTGCTGAAGGGCAGTGGAGTAACCGGACATTTGGTCATTGGAAATTACGTAGTGTCAGCAGGGGTGTAAGGACACATTAGGGTTCGGAGGTCGATGGGGTCAACGCTGCAGACAGCACAAGGCCACAGCGGGAAAAGAGGCATTCAGCAGTACAGTAGTTATGTCTTCTGTACAGTAGTTACTAAAAACTGCACTGCACAGGAAACAGGTAAGGTACAATGTTTATTCATAAGATCCAACACAGAAAACTAGGTCGAGGTATTTTATCACAAAGCTCAGCAGTCAGAGTTAAGTCAAAAATGAATGCCTGCCCGAATTCATAACTTCTGGATTTTGCCTGTGGATGCATCAGTGGATGTGTCTGCTGATATCACAGGGAAAACTGCTGTGGGAGATTCACAATATTCCACTCACTAATCTGTATGGGTCCTCCCCTATTTCCTACTCTATAATGTCATCTTGGTCTTCACCTACCCCCTTAAAGTGTCATTCATATAGAAAAAAAGTTAAATGAATGGAAATCGCATAGCAAAACAATTACACAGTTAAATGTTCAGTGTTCAATCAACTCTTACAGAGTACATAATTGTCCTCATAATTGTCGTACTCTGTTAAAGTTGAATTCGCACTGGACATTTTACTGTGTACAAAGTGTGATAACAGAGCCACATCACCATACTGTATTTGTACGCGGTTTACACCATGTACTGTAGAAGTATCATTACAAGAAAGAGTGCGTTGTTAGGAGGTTAAACTGCATTTACCATAGAGCGCTGTCAGAGTGCTTTGACACTGGTGCTCGCATTGCTGCGGATGGCGCAGACAGATTTCTCTAGATGGAAACGAAACAATTATAACTGGGAAATTTCTGCAATGTTTCAAAGGCTCCAGTTACATTACCCAGAAGGCCAACTTAATTAATAAAGAGGTGAAGGTGTTTGTGTTCTCGTCTCTGCCTGGGGTAACATGCAATTTATTTCTGAGGTCTCTTAGTTCAGCCAGTTTTTTATTTTTTTATTTTTATTTTTCGTTTTTTTTAGTTTGCAATGTTTAGTCTGCAGTTTTAAAGTGAAAAAAGCTGAGGACCAGTGTTGCGCTGAAAAAGGTAAAAGTATGGCCCCCTAGTGACTGACATTATGTGCACCCAAAGTTGCTGCAGCCCTCTGAATACAGCTTTGTAGTATGGTGCAGTATGTTTTTTCAGCATAAAGAAAATAGTTATGTAATGGTAGACTAGGCTAGTATATCAGCAGCTCTTAAATTAAAATTGAATGCAACTGAGATATCCCCCAAACGCTTTAAAGTTCTGCCAGGGCACCAAGCGCGTAGCTGTTACACATCATGGCTGGTGCATCGGAAACAACAGTAATTATAGGTGTAACTAGGCTGTAGTGGAGAGCATTGTTGCCTCACAGCAAGAAGGTCCTGGGTTTGAATCCCGGCAGGGGCATTTCTGCGTGGAGTTTGCATGTTCTCTCCATGCCCGTGAGGGTTTCCACTGGCTATTCCGGTTTCCTCCCACAGTTCAAAGACATGCAGTTTGAGCTAATTGGAGAGTCCAAGTTATCCACAGGCACGAGTGCGAGTGAATTGTGTATGTAATGCTGTCCATGCCCAATGCATGCAGGGATATCTACCCTGTGACCCTGACAAGGAATAAGCCAGTTAGATAATGGATGGATGGATGGATGGATGGATGGACTACAAGTCAGAAGAGCCCAACTCATCAATGAATACAACAGGCAAACAATCGCTGTGAATTTATTGATCAATTTGAAATATCAAAACATATAAATCACGTTCAATAATGGTCCATTATTAAATTGATATTTCATAAACTTTCATAAGGTAAAGACTGTAGAAATAGAAGAGGAAAAATGAAAAGGAAAGTCCTCAGACTATAATGGTAGGTGAATAATATGTCATGTATTCATACATACACTGATTAAAACCTTTAAACAATAGTCAGAGTGGATTATACAAGTTAAACTCTATTTGCTAGTTGTTTTAATTAGTGTCATATCTGGCAATAGCAATTGAAAGAAAAGGTCATGTTTCCTCAAGCATGTAGCAAGTTAATCAAATTAATAAACATGCATCGCAAGCCAAATACAATAGTGTGCAATCCAAATGAAATTTAAAAATGCAATCCAATTTGTTGGCAGCACAAGATCAAAAATGTTGATTAAAACGTGCACAATTTTGTGACGCAAATAAAAAGAATTTCATCACTGGCCTAACAGCCGAATCGAGGAGAACGGCATTGAGTATGCTACGCTTTCATCGCTGTGTTGTTCATCCAGGGAAATCGGTGAAAACCGGAAAACCAGATCAATAATCATTTTATGGGGAAATTTTCTGCGTCCTCGATGTTCAGCTCCACAGCCACCGCTGCTTGACATGCTTATACAGCACGCTATTCCAAGGGAGAAGAGTCCTGGAAGTGTGTGGAACCTCATCATCAGGCATTGGAGGAGCCAAACTCCCTGGAGAGCGGACCAACGGGGGCGCAAATCCAGCCATCGGTCTCCGAGCGCGAGCGAACTCATAAATTCTCCAAACACGCAAGTTACCCTCGGTTACCAGCGGACGGCCCGCGGGGGGCCCCTGCCCCATTGACCGGGCTCCAAGCGACTGCCACGACAGCACTCTTTTCACGCGTTTATCTGCAAAGAAATTTCCCAAAACTTCTCAGGACACGCAAGATAAGACCGTTTTGTGTCCACGGTTGCGAGATTTCCGTGCTGAGGAACCGGCACGGCGCAATTTCCGAGCGCGCGAGGGAAGGGAAGTCATTTCCAGAGGACTGGATGTGGGCATTCACACCGCTCAGCATACACAACACATGGGGTTAGCAAAGCTTAACTCGCCCCCGGCAGTCAGGATTCTGGAATTTTCTGGGGAGGAAATCAATCACCCATGGCACTGTTTAAAGTGACAGTTTGTGCTCTAGGGGTTTTTTTTTTTTGTAATACTATATATCTTTTTGTGTGCAGTGAAGGATATTTTACATATTTACAGAAGTTTCTGACTGCCTGCCAGTTTTGGAGTGGTTGGTATGGGGCATTCAGGGTTTGTGGTCCAGCATGTGGTACACTGGTGCTATAGTAATACCTAGGGTAGTTGTAGGACAAAACAGAACTATAACAATGTGTCCAGCTAGACATAAAATGCATAATCACTGACACTTTGTAAGGCCTACTTATTTTATAGATGTTAGAAACATCAAACAATGGCAAGATTTTTTTTTCATTTTTTCATGAACTGCTTCCTGAAAATATCAAATTAATGTAAATGTATTCAATTATGAAAAATGATGTAGTGTACACACCAAGCATAATGCTGAAAGCATTATTACTACATTTGTTTAAAAATACCACAACTGTCCATCACATAAAATGTTTTCATTTCTTTTTTAAGGCCATGCAATAAAGCTTTTTTCTGTGAATCAACATCAGCCTTTTTAACGTCCATACTCATGCCAGAGTATTTATAGTACAAAAACATGGAAGAGAACATCAGAAAAGATGCTGACATACTTTACTGTTGCATATAACAACGCCCACAGGGAAAACCAGGTTCTATAAATTACGTACACTGAACACCAAATCCATGTTTTTATGCAGATCTGTCAATCAGCACAATTGGAACCCAGTCAGAAATTCCAATTCACACACACTTATTAATGATAAGGTTGCCAAAACAGCTCAATAGGCTTGTTCATACACAGATTTGCATATGTTATTATATTGTAGTATTTTGATGGCAGCCATGCAGGTATGAAGTTGGTAAGGCAAACCCCATACCCATACAGCTATGCTGCAAAACGTAAGTCATTAGCCCTGGCATGTAATTGCTTTACAACCCAAGGTGTTTAGGAGACTCCCACAGTCGTCGAAGACTAGCATCTATAGTGGCCGCATAGATTTTGTGTTATTCAACAGAGATCTCATCTGTTTATGATCACTACAACAGCTCGCATCTGCTAAAATAAATATTACATTACATTACATTACATTACAGGCATTTAGCAGACGCTCTTATCCAGAGCGACTTACACAACTTTTTACATAGCACATACAACAAATAACCTGTGTCATGACAGATGGAATGTCAGTTCATTGATCCAAATGAAACCACACTGTAGAGGAGTTCAAAGGAAGCTACTCCAAACTCCCCACCCACAGCAATTTATGAAATGCGGCGCAGGCTAATAAATTCCTCTGACTTGTTGCTTTTTTAAATTATGTTTGCTGATGTTGTAAATATGCATGACAGCAGGGTAGAATGTCAGTAATTAGTGAACGCTGACACACAATTATTTACAGAGGCTGGCCCCCGCGTTATGCAATGTTGACTTTTATTCTGGTTGTAGCTCACTGCTGCATCCTGATGTACGTAAAAGTGGTTGTGCCACTGTGTACAGTTCTGAACATTCTGTCAATAAAAATGACATATTGTTCAGTGCATTTTAATTCAGTAGACGAGCAACCATTTTATTGTAATCTTGCAAGTAGAATATTTGGAAAGAGAGGCAGAAGAATAAACTAATTATGTAAATGTATATCAAGGAATATTTGTGTTTTACAACGATTTATAGCTTGTGATCATGGCCACAATAATGGTCACTGATAAGAAATGCCAGAAATATTTCTTAACACAAGCTGGCTATCAACATTATGTCTCTTAACTGTATTACTGAGACATGTTTTGTCATATGCGCATATGGGTGATGTAGTTCATAAAGGATTTAGACTCTTTTGAGTATTTGCACAGTGCACAGTACTATTTGTTTACTATCCATCCATTTCCATTTTCTAACGCCCAGATGTCCCTCTTCCCAGCCAACTCACCCCAAGGGATCCCAAGGTGATCTCAGGCCAGCCTGTGGACATACTATACTATTGCTTTACTATACTATATATTTTGTTTACTTCACTATTACAGTCAAAATGGAAGAGATTAATATTAACATCCATAATAACACTTTCATAATATTCAGTATAAACAAATTTATGAAGTCCAAGACATGTGACAAGTCATAAGCCATGAGAGGTTATCTTATATCATCAATATAGCCTATTTTGAAGGAGTTCTAGGTTAAGTTGAGAACCCGCAGTCCCAAAACTGCTAGTTTTTTGGAAAGCTATCGTTTGGATTCAATTTGGAAATCCTCAAAATTAATACACCAAACTGAGTGCCTGTGAATAAATCGAACACTGACATTGATTTATTATTTAGTATTACGCCCTTCCAATTTTAGCACAACAGGAACAAAAGGGAACAAGCTAGAAAAACTCAGATGTCTTGAACACACAACCAAGGAACCACCAGTCAAATAAAAACCTTATTCTCCAAGGCTCCAAAACCAACTAAAATGTTTTCCTTTGGCCATCTTAAATACCTTACCCAGCAGGGCTTGAGCATGCTTGCTCTGTTTGGCTGATGCTGAGTTCAAGGGTGAAACAGGGGGGGGTCAGTCTCATTTATGACTGGCTTATCTAAAAACCGACTAATTTACTTTTAAATTAAAGTGACCTAATGTTGTTGAAAGCAGGGCTAAAACCATGATATTATTATCAAAACATTCATGGTAGGGACGTTAACAGTTAATTGATTAACTGTTCATCGTTAATAAGAATGTTGATTGATTAATTATATTGATTAAATGGTCAAATATCGATATACCATGACAATGAATAGCCTGCTGGTGATTAGATTTTAGAGTAGAAAGACGTTTCTCTGTCGTTAGACACCGATCCCCTCGACTGGCGGATAGTTAACGAGTCACGGTTCCCTCGACAGGCAGCATTAGCAACAAGCTCATTTCTCCGTTCCTGGAAAATCGGTGCCGTCTGCACACGTCTTCACAGCTGCCGGTCTGACCTTCAGCAGACTGCGCACCAGAACTATCCCAGATCGCACAGACATGCTCGTGTTCCTCAACAAATGGAGCATGCTTAGGCATTCGGGCAGGCAATGGCATATAGGCTGTGTTGTTCATGTCATGGCTATATGTTACAGAATTCAGGGATATCTCATGGCACATCACTCTGTTTTAGGCCTTAGCTTTCTCTACGAATTGTACTATTGAAGAGATCAAAGCAGTTCATTTGTTTATTACAAAGTTAAGCATTAGCTTAATAAGCAGCATAATAAACAATTAATCACAAAAACTATGGTTTAAGTTAAATGTTTGCATTTGCCGAAAACCTCAAAAGACAGGAAATAAAATTAGTCAGCCCTAAGGCTAACATCAGCCTGCCCTACATCAAGGGGTATCAGCACAGATCTTTGACAACTGCTACAGCCCTGTATATGTCTACTGTACCTCAAAAAATATGTACTCACCATTGGGCAGATTTGAAAATGGACATTTACTTACTGCTTTTAACAACAGGAGATGGTTGTTAGCAATAATTGTTAAGTCCAGGCAGTAGTGCAATCTCCATCCTGAGGCAAAATATTACATCCATGAGACAAGGTCAGTCATACCTTACCTCTACTTGACACTGGAACTGCCTCAAAGAATGGAAATACCCAACTGGCAGGCCTCAACAGCCATAGTCCACATAGACATTAAGGAATCAAAATGAAAAAGGGAGATGTGATCTTTATGGTATTCTGTGGCCACACTGAGCCCTGACACCCCCATAAATAGCTCTGTGTTCTGGTGTCTCATCAGAGGTAAACTCCCCAGGAGAGGAGACACCATGACACCCTAAATTTGTATACATAGATAAGGCCCTCAGCGTGGCTGTTAATTGCCTAAGGACATTCACTCTGATGTTTGTGAAGGGGAGAGAGAGGAACAGGCAGCATTCTTACAGTCTGGTCAACCAAAGCAGAATACGTAGTAACAATGTAATATTGCATGGACCATGATCAAGTTTGCCATATATATTGTCTCTCTCGAAGGCCGTAACCTAAGAACTACTTATGTTATCCCAACCTGTGCCAGGAATTAGAAACCAGAGATGTAGGCTACAATCGCTTTCCAACTTTGCCCACCTTTTCTTTGCACACCTAGGCACTTTGCAGGTAAGTTACTCCTGAAGGAAATGTGGGTCGACTAATAAATTCTTGGACAAGCAAAAAAAGAGCCAAAAAGCTGTTTACTCTGCCCTTATCTTAAAGGCAGACTGCTCAGTCAGTCCAATGATGTTATTCCAATAGAAAAGAGCACTAAACTCCAAAGTTTCGAAAATGGAAAGTTGAAAATGCGGAAAAGTATTTTACTACAGTAATAAAATGTTTTCTTTATTAATGGTCATAACTGTCTGGAATGTGCATTCCAACATGAATGATGCAAATATTACCAGCAGCCTCCGTTTTTTACACAGGTCAGACGCTATTCTGCATAATGCCGTCACACTGAATACAAGTGTACATGGAAATATACTGCTGGTTTTAGTGTTCAGTGTTCAGTTATTTCATAGAGTCCCATTTGGACAAGATGACATTTAATTAAAAGGCATTTTATACCATAGTATCATCCAACTGTCAAACATCATGCAAGCATTCTTATTTCATTTACACATGGCTAGACAGCAGAATAACACAATACAAGCACACCAAACTGTCTCCCCAGCCGTATAAATGCCTGCCACAGCACCCCCATAATAATTTTAAAGATTCCAAAACATATTTTTCAGTATTTCTGAAAATAAAAGCAGCATTTAAGTGATATTTCAATGTATTTTTAGTTGAAAAGATTACTTGTTATATTATCAATAAGATATGTAGTTTCACATACCAAAGTTTTATCACCCATGGGGTGGACTGAGCTGTATGTGAGCTGTATGAGCTGCAACTGTGTAAAGTCCCCGAAAGCTGTCTAATAGCACTGCAGTTCAGACTTGTCCTTACAATGATAAAAACAGTAACTGCAAAAACACTTGTACTTCAAAAAACAGCATCCGTCCGTTTATAGTATAACATATCAACAAAAAAAATAGACATTGCAGTTATTACTGCTTGAAAGCCAGACGTGACAAAACATTACATGTTTGAATCCCAGCTCTGAAGTGAGAGTTAAAGCCTGTGGAATATATATATGACACGTACTGGGGAAGCGTTTGATGGGGCTCCCAGGTGGTCCTCGCTGCCAGTGCAGTGACGTGTGCCACAGCGTGAAATCCGATCCTGGCAGCGCCAGCGGTGCATAATTGGCACGGCCCGGGCAAAGAGGGTTTGGCAAAGACTTCCCTGTCTCCGCTGAACCAGAGCGACTCTGGTGTGCTCTGCCACGACATTCCTTTTCAAATCCATCTACTGCTTAAGGCACGCGCCCTCCTGGGTTAAACACACGAGCGCATTGGTATAATATGATGTCATCTTTATGTGACCGTATTCGTGCTGAAATACTGTTCAATTACTGGTTTGTTTTTTCAGCTTGATGCCGATTCAATGCCCTGCAGTCATGAGACCGGTGACTCTTATAATGGAATATGATGCGTCTTGGCATGATATCATTATACATTTTGCTAGATAAGCATGCCTAGCGAATAAAACAATTAAAGAGACACTTGTTGAAAACACAGAGAGGGTCTTGGATGTCTGCAATTGGTATGATGCCATTCACCTTCAAGTTTTTCCTTTTTTTTTAATTTTTTTTAATTAGCATAGTGATTCAGTATTTTTGTTTCTACTGTGCCAGGGAACTGGACCTGGAACAAAAAGGGTGGCAAATGAAAATTTATAGGTGCAGAGCCTGACACTCAACGATGCCTCAGGCGAAACAACCAGCTATTTTACATAAGCATGCCTGCGGCACCTGCTCTTTGATTTTTTGGCATGTACGCTCTTATTTTGTCAACCTGACATGAAAGCATATTACAAAGAGACCCCCAGAAAGACTCAGCTAAACTTGCTATTCCATTCACTAAATATTTAATGAAACCTATCACCGCAGATATTACACAGGAGGACGCATCTTTATTCAGTTGGAAGCATAACGCAATTATTTCTTTGCGTTTCATCATAATGCATATTCATTCGTAAGGCCACCTAAATTACATTTTAAATCTTTCCGGTAAAAATAAACCTTTGGGCTAATATAAAATAATGATAAATAAAATCATGTTTCTTTCCATTTAAAAATAAATGTTTGTTCCAAACCATTCCAGGCAAAAGTGTAAAGTATTCACTATAAACTTTTTCCATGCTCATTATGTGTGACTGACCTCTTTTTTTTTAGTTTTTATTATTACAACTGTTTATTTTATTCCTGTACATTTTTACTCTTTATTTAATTGGTGGTTGTTCATTTGTACTGCCACGGACAGTGTGTTGTTACGAGTGGTGTGTTTATCAAAATAAAGCGCTAGATTAACCAATTTGCATATGATGCAAAATATATTTTCATTCTAATACAGTAGTCCTGCCGCTATTTGGAAAACACAGTTTCAAGATCTCATCTCCCATGTACAGAATCCCTGCTATGAATGTATATTTCAAAATGTACATTATTAATCTGTCATAAGGCACTCATAACACTCCAAGGACAATGGTGATGCCTCTTCCTGTCTTTTTGCTTCATTTTTTACTGCATTTATTCTTATCATTTGCAGTTGTGCATCAGAGGAAAAACAGAGCAATAAATATTGGTGACCATTAATTATTAATATCAAGTTACCAGAAATATAATCATTTTAGCCATCCCATTTTACAAATGTGCATCCTTGCACCTGCCATGAAAATAGGACATAAAATTTTTAAACCCCCCCCCCCATTCGATCATTCTATTCCACACATTATTCACATACCATTCACCAAGCAACAGTACAGGATCCAAATCCCTTTGGATAATCATTATTCTGCTTCCATTTGGGAGACATGTTGACCCTGACTCAAAAACACTCTGTTTTTCTATATAGTGGCACACCACAGAAGTACTCATGTGTTTGGTAGAGTCATACATTTCTCCAGAGGTTTTCTAAATTTGTTTACGCACAGGGGGCAGATTTCATTCAATCATTTATAGTCATCCCGCCACTTTTGATTTCAGGCACTACAAATGAAATGGACTCCCATGCACCTCTAGAAAGGCACTCACTGTAAGCACAGGCTGGGTATAACAGAATTAAATTTGCAGTCTAATGACACAGTTAGCATGACCGGAGGTGACAGACTTTTATTTTAGCACTATGTTTCACTGTCCAAAACTCGTCAAAAGTTATTTTTATAGCAACTGAAACGAGTTCAACACACATTTAAGATTCATGTCTTGTCTTGTATTACTGACAAAAAACTGATTTCTTAATCTGGGACATGGCACCACACTGGGGAATACAGCTTGCTAAATTTAGATGGTTCTTTGAGAACACAGATACTTCCTGCTATGACCTTGTCAGACTGAAAGCACAGGATATTGTACTCACTCACTTCCTGCAGGGGTCAGTGTGTACCAACTGGAAAATTGCACCGTGCTTCTTTATTGCCCTGCAAATTCCTGGGAGGATTTTCCCATAAACTACAAAGCTTTCTCTGAGGTTTTATTGCTGAATTGGTTGGAAATTTTATTTTTGTTGATAACTGCTAAGGATACAAATTCTATTGCACAGAAAATTACCGATGTTACTTCATTTTAACCGTTGAATTTCTTTGAAGTTGCAACTACCCGCCTTGCTGTTGAACAGTTCTTCAGAGAAATGTCAATAAAAGGACAAACCATGAGGCCTCGGAGATCATAAAACCACAGCCAATGTTTATCAGCAATACATCTTTCAAACCATGCTGTTTAGTAGGGAAGCATTCTTACACATCTTGAACAGGCTTCTCGTAATTGAATGAAAACAGACTATTTAAATTCCTAGGCATTACAAAAAAATGCACATATTAATTTAACATTGCACCTTTATTTTAAATAATATCACCGCAGGAAAAACAGCACATATTATAAATAAATGCCAATTAGAGCCCCACTCTTGTCTTCATATTGCTAAAATGCACCACAGGAAGAAGATTTTCATATAACAAATAAGTAAACCCAAGATGGTGAACAGGCTCTTTTTTCTGTGCCCACCGACTCAGCAGTGAGTTCTGACCCACTGTGTCTCAGGAACCACCGGTGTTGAGTTTCAAGGTTCACCCCCTGGTCTCGTAATATATAATCCTCTGGCCAATCGGGTGCTTGCTGTCTGCCAGCCCTAGGTGTACACGCTGTGTCAAAATAATGGGTGTGCAATTCAGCTGTTGGGACTGCAGAGTGAATCCACACCAATTAGGCTAATGCAAGCAGCCACAAAGCTTTATCTCTGAAGACATGCATTAGGCTTTATACCTCTGATAATTCTTAACTGATAATTACTGTATTTAATCTGAGTATGTACCCACACACCAAATTAGATAATTGCTGCCAATTGGAACTTTTCCGGTACTTGGGGAATAAATAAGTATTTGTTCAACTGTTGGTTTCAGTGGCCCTCTTTTTAAAAGGGAAGACACCCATAGGACAAACGATGATTATTTGTGTAGCAGACATTCAGGACAACATGCACAGATGACACTTTCTACAAGTATAAATAAATATGTAAATAAATAAATAAATCCCTAAAATTTCATGGAAAACAGATATAAGTACATGGACATGTGATGCAATTTCAACCAAAATAAAATGCTAAAAATCATTAGATGCCATATTTCTTTTCTGTGGAAAACAAGCTTGCTTGCTAACCAAAAATAACCAAAATATACATAGCTTACTTCTTGTAGTGATGTATAATTTCTGCAACAAATGAAAACAGGAAAACAGCAAATTTGTAAGTTATTCCTTCGTTTTCCATAATGGGCCACCGCATGTGTGTTTTCAAGCCAACTTCAAGCCAAATGACAGTAAGTTTGTAATAACAGCTAACTGGAATTGTTCACATGAAAGGAACTAACGGCAGATATAAAAATAAATGAATTATTGTGTCACTAAGTGTCATCATATACCTCTACCAGAAGTCCGCCCATTCAAAGAAGAGTTAATTAATCTGTCATCAGTAATTAAATCTTTGTAGTTTGTGTATGTACTCCTCTGTAGTATTGTTTAAATGTTCTGAAGTTGTAAATAGATGATATGCTTCTGTAATTTAAATGAACAAGGATGTGGTTGACATTAAATGAAACTGAAGCTCACTAATTAGCTGTGAATCTATTCACAGTACAGAAATAGCCAAAAATGTGCTGAACTAAAAATATGCACTGTTATATTCAAAGAAAATAAAACATTCTCAAACAAACCCCAGGTGTTTCAAGCAAAGCCTTGTAACATGTAGGTATGATTGAAAGGTTCTTGAGGACCAGTGTGATTATGTGCCACTCAAATCTAACACTGTCCCCAAAAGAGAAAAAAGCCGACTCATTAGACAGAAAGTTGACATTTCTTGATTCATCTATTTCAAAACTGACAACTGAAATTTTCAAGGAACAGCACTGATTAAAGATGTTAATTGATTAACAACAGAAATGTAACATTCGTGACACATTTAAATAAGCCCTTACCTCTACAAAGATGAAGCACGGTATAATGCAGTAACTGCGCAGTGTGTTGTCTGAAGCCATTTCCTCCAGAATCAAGTCTCGATGTTGGTCGTCACAATAATCTAAAAAAGACACAAGAGATACCAAAAGTTTTGTTCATGAAGGATTGAGAATGCAGCACACAGCAGCAGAACTGCCTCTCAGAGCAGCAGCACAGCCCAAAGTAGCAGCACAGCCAAAAGCAGCAGCACAGCCCAGAGCAGCAGAACACCCCAAAATAGCAGCACTGTTAATGCAGCTCTGTTAATTTTCAATATAATTTACACCAGGTACAGGAAAATTCTTAAAGCATGGTAACTAGCCATTTAAAGTCACATTTAAAAGGCACGATTGACAGTTTCAACACTTTAAGTCCCTGGACCATTTACCTATGCTTAATTTCACCCCACTCTGCTCTGCTGTTACCTCACCAACAGGAAGCATGTCACCTCTCTAAATGTTTACACGTGTGACACTGCTGAAGTAGCACAGCCTCTCAGCTGGGCCCCTTACTTTTCATCATATACATACTTACATTCAGACAAATCCACAGGTATGGTGCCAACACCCAGATTCAGTCCCTCCATAGTCTGCCTCTGCCCTACAACCAATCTCGCCTTGCAACAAAACATTCTTACACTTAAGAGCTCCTCCCCCAAAGCTCCAAATCAGTCCTTGGTAAAATCAGAGAGCACCCCCTGTCCATCGATGTCACTGTTGTCTCCCTCTCCACCCATTCATCAACCTTGATGTTATTCTGAACTCCACCCTTGACCTCCATGTCTGCAATATTGTTAAAACATTATTTTTCCACCCACCTCAACAGAATTGCAAATGGTAAACTATTCCAATACCAGCAGTCCCAACATGGCCAGTGTTAAAACATCATCCACTCAGCTTCAATCCAGCCGACTGGACAACTGCAATTCACTCCTGTCTGTAATCAGCTCCAGCATTTCATCACCCCTGTCCTACAGTGACCTTCACTCCTTGTTACCAACCCCTGTCAATCACAGATTAATTACAAATTGCACTACCGACACACAAGGCACTGCATACTGCATCGCCAAAACCAAAGCAGTATGAACACCCAACTTAATATGTTACTGCATGTTCAGAAGCAATCTATTACTTATTGTAAAAAATGAAGGAAAAAAAACTTCAAAGTGTGTGTATCATGATTTTAAATATGAATTGTAAAATTACACCATTTTTTCAAGGAGGTGATACCCAGTTGGCAGTAGACAGTTACCAGTGAGGGGCAAAGGTTTCACATTTGAGGACATGAGAGACATAATACGTGTGCCCATGACATTTGCATTTGCACTGTACTGGACAGACAGGGACTCCAGAGAGTGGTAATGTTCATACAGTCTTATAATGCTTTTTATTTTGAAGGGTTAGCCTATATTTTCAATTTGCTTACTACTCACTGTCTGTGAAACCTACTGGTGTGTGCTGTTGTAACTTAGCATTATTTTAGCATAATTAAGCATTATTATATGCACAAAAAATAAATTAATTCTACATGTGAGTAGCTAAACTTTTTCTAAATGAAAACCATTTTGTTGAGTTTGCAACTATTTCCAGGTTGCTTCCTACACTTATTATTACCCACTTTATCTGAATAGAGAATAAAATCTCTGTTACACTGTCTAGTGGTCTTGACACTGCTGTCCATATAGGTAGTCCTCTTGGTTCTTTTGGTCACTCGGCCATTTCATAAGCAGGTGCTTCCAAGTCAACGTTGAATCTGTTGTGTTCTGCCATATTTTCTTTCGTGTTTTGTCATTATAATGGAAAAACACAAAAGATCTAAGAGGTATAGTTTTCAAGAAATCATACATTTTTAATTCACTGACATAATATTCACGGACACCAACTGATAAACACAGTAAAACCTTCAGTTTAAATATAATAAATCAAATTAACTCTCATAAAACTTACACGAGTAGATAAAACGTACTCTGTTGATTTAACACTGACTATTTTCCTGTGAACATAAGGACCCGTATGATTTTATTTGTCCACCATAATGTGTCAAACTGTTTCATACATTGATATTATAACAGCTACACGACACAATCTAATGGAGTACAGAACCAAGGTTACTGGGATTACTTCAATCAAGGCTGCATGAAGTCCTGCAAGCTGGAAAAATGCAAGCAGGCAGATATACCAGTTATGTTAGTGGTGCTCAGCTAAACTTTTAGAGCTTTTAGCTGCGCTGCACCGTGCCTCTGGAATTCAATCCTAAGCCATATCAGAGGTGCAACTACAATTGGTTCTTTTAAATCGTATCTTAAGACTTACTTGTTCTCATGTGCCTACTCCTCTTAGTTTTGACTTCTTAGGTTATTTATTTATTTATATTTTTATTTTTATTTTAAAGTGCCCTGGGATGTACGCATGAAGAGCGCTATATAAGAGCTTATTGTATTGTATTGTAAACTGCAGCCAACAGGACAGCCCCCACCTACCTACAGGACATGATTCAACCCTACACACCAGCTCAACCACACTGCTCTGCTGCAGCAGGGCGACTTGCACTCCCTGCCATCCGGGTGAATGGGTGTCACTCACCCCATCTACGGTGCTTCTCCACCCTAGCTCCCAAGTGGTGGAACGAGCTCCCTGTTCCTCCACGAACTACCAGTCCATTGCCCATCTCCCGCAGTGGTTTTAAGACACATCTCTTCAGACTGTACCTGGACTAACTATCACTACTCTGCAGGGCACTCCCAATCTTATCATTTGTATCCTTCAAATTTGTTCCTGTAGAACTTTCATGTTACACTTGTATCTCCATCCAGCACTTATATTGCATTTGCATCGTTACCTTGATGTTGTAGCTTGTTGTCATGCCTCCTAGATTGACTTACCATAACTTTCTGACTTAGCCTATGCTTATTGTGTGAACTGGACTTAATGTGTTCATGGCTATGGATATCTGTTACATAATTAGTATCTTATTGGACCTGTGTCTTGTAGTTGTTCCAATGACCTTAGTATGCACTATTGTACGTTGCTTTGGATAAAAGTGTCTCCCAAACAAATAATGTAATGTGATGGCAGTTTGTTAGAAGAAATGATGTCACTGTGGAACACGGCTTAGATCATGGTGTTGGACTATAGCCATTTTAGATCGGGCTTGACTTTCCAGTAACAAACCAACTGGCTCCTTTAGTCACCCCTCATAAAACAACTTGCATCCAAATGCTTTGCAAAGCTGTGAGTAAGTATGACACATCAGACATCATCAATGCTGGCAACCAGCAGCGATTGTATTACTGAGTTATTCTATTTGATTCATAATATGTTGAAACATTTCCAACAACCGTACCTACTGTACTACAAGCAAAATGTAAGCAAAAAAATCTAATTACACAGCAAGTGACCTTCATTACACATTGTATGGGGCATGGAAGGGATCCATTTTTTGAGCTTTAAGGTACAATTCCTGTTAATGTTCCCTCACTGGATCATATTTGCACCTTTGAATACTAATATAAAAGGGTAAAGGGCTCAATGGGTGTACCTTTGAGGGTACTATTACAGTGACAACCCATTGTACCCCTAGAGGGCCAATATTTGTCAATTTCTTCTGTCAGTGCATCATCTCATTTTACATAATGTTCTAACATTCCCAGGAAATCAAATGTATTCCTAATTTTCATGTTTATATCAGAATGTGGATAGGAATATTTGCTGTAGCCATCCATTCAGGATGATATAAATAACACTCTGACTTAATTTAAAGATTACCAGCAATACTAACTGCTGACCAGAAGGTATGTGTTCCATCTATAGTTTCTCACAAAAGACCATCAAATTCTAAAAACTTCACATTTAAAGTAAGAGCCCACAGCTACTCATTGTACATTTGAGATTACTACAACCAATAAGACGCATGTCCTAAACAGATTTAAACCAATCTCACTGCATTACACGTCCCACATGCTTAAGAATAGACATTGTCATATTACACCATAAAACCAAGGAAATGCCCTTTTGTGAATCGCTCTAATTGCTCAAATTCAGGAGGATTTTGGTTGATGACACTTCCAAAGGTAATAGGAAGGAGTACCTGACAAATGTAAATAAGTTTGTAGCATTACAGGAACAGACTCTTCAACTATGATGGAAAACTGGCTCCAGGCCTTGAATGTTTATCATAAATGCTAGAAAAGGTGTATTGTAAATGTATTCTTAATTTGGTTCATTTATGACAACAACAGTGCAGATTTTGCTCATGGTGTGCTGGTTTATTTTATGTCACGTTTAAAAAGGGGACCAAATTCAATAATTATGTATAATTATGTTACACATTTAAATTCAGACATTGTTTTGCAGCTACTGACAAAATGGACTGTTTTCAGTATTATATTTAGCATTTGCTAAGTTAACCTATATTTTGCTGATGCAGGCACATTTTGTCACATTGAATTTTCTGACAAAAAAATGTATTCTGCCTTCAGGGGAATTCCTGCACTCAGAATGTTCTATACAGTTATGACACAGTTATGTCCAAGTTAAAATAGCTAATATTTACATTTTTCACACTTAGTGTTTGCATGACACATCTACATGGCAACCTTGACAGAATATTCACATACATTTAAAACAAAATCTGTAGAAACATTTTTTTTTATCCAACAAAAATGCTTCTAAGCAGTATTTGCTTCCACATTGACCTCAAGTCATGTGTTCCATTACATTTTAAATCTTATAATTCCTGCTATTGATCCTAATTACGGCATTTTTACTACTGCCATGCAGACCTATACATAATTTATATGCGCTATAAATGCTAACAGTTATGAGTGTGCATTTCCTTGCACCTGTGCCCCTCGAGTGACAGACTGGCTGATTTTTAAATTAATCTGTCTGAAAATTTTGCAGCCATTTTAGTGATTACATTAAAATAGTACACAACATCACGAAACTGACATGGTAGTCCATGCATTCCACATGACTACAGTAACACGGTGATGACAATGATATTTAAAATGAATAGAAACCATATTAGAAGCTTTGTTGAAGCCAACAGCTTCCTAACCACATATAATTCGACGTACCAAGTTCATTTTAAGTTCATTTAATTAAGATATACAACTGGATCAGATATGAAACTAAATTACTACTCACTTTTAAACTAAAAATGATTTGGTGCCTCTAATAATACTGATTCAAGCATGGGTGTACGACAGTTGGGTGTAAACTCGGTGGAGTAATGGAATTCCAAAATAAAATCAAATAAAAACGTTAAGTAGGCTACATATTGGAATGCATAAATACACCAACGAACAAGGGAGTTGTTTTCAAAATAATCTGCAGTATACTCTCAAAACAACGATGTTTAACCGTCTCCATTATTAATTTCAGACAACGATCCCAATGATGGTCTCCATATACAGATTTAAGACACCATCATTGGGATCGTTACCTGAAATTAATAATGGAGACATCAAACGGTTAAAATGGTTAAACATCAAATGTATGTATACGTTTTCTTTCGTCCATATTTACATAAATGTGATCAGCCAAGTAGAAACGCTGTTGGTTACATGTATGTGTTTGCCTTCCACACGATGCTTCCTTAAGCACTGTAAACGGCTCCATTGTAAACCATCGCTCTTCACAGCTCTTAATTTTGAGAGTGATTCTTGGTGTTCACAAAGTGATCCTCTTGTAAGTCATTCACTAAAACCATACGGATCCCCCAGCCTGTGCATTAGCATATTTTACAGAAGAAACCGAACTTTTCCAGCATCTCAGGATAAAACAGCAGAGGCACCCCAACAGACAATAGAAGTAGGCTACTACTCTGGACATTTCCTTCCTTATAGACTTTTGCACCCACGGCCCCCTTACCCGCAATTTACCTTGGAATCAAACTGTATTCATATGAGGATGGAAATCCGCCTAAGGAAAGAACGGAAAATCCGAGAAAAAAGGCATGTTACTCCATCCTCGTACCCATAATCTCGGCACCCCGTCATCGGTGCTTAGGTTGTGGTAAGTGATAAGAGGATATGTGTATATTTAAGAGGGTGAATACGGTCGCTGTGAGTAGGGGGCGGAGCTTGAGCGCGCAGCTACACAGCGTTCACTCAGGCGTGGAGGGAGGGATACAAATAGCCAGGCTTCTGCGCGTACGCGCTGAACCAAGATGCAATCTGGGGAAAGAATCAAGGCTGGCACGGTGTTACTACCCTGGTGACCTCCTACGTCCCTGAGCCTAAACATTAGTGTTGTGTATGGAAAAGCTACTAGGTTGGTAACTGTGGAACCAAGTGTAAAAATGACCACGTGCCATCCTTTGACAAAATCAGAGCACTATCGGTATCGGTGGCTTGAAACAATAATATTGTTGTGGCCTCAAAGTGCTTGAATCACACCCACCTCTTAAACTTCAATTGTGTGGCTCAAGGATGGCAGTGGCATTGAATGACAGCAACGAGGGTTGATGCCCCCTCTCATAAAAATGTATGAAATGTTGCCTAACCATATTGGAAGTGAATCCCTTTATGAAAATCTGTTTTTTGTTGAGCTAACGGTATGTATGTATGTACACTGCTATGAAAAAGTAATCGCATCCTTCCTTATTTCCTTTATTATTGCATATTTGTCAAACAATTTCAGGTCTTTAGACAAAGGGAAACTGAGTAAACACAAAACACATTTTTAAAAGTATTATTTCATTTATTTAATGAAAAAGGTTATCAAACATCAAAATCACCGCTGTGAAAAAGTAATTGCCCCTTAGTTACTCAATCAACCAATTACTGTAACCATATTTAATTTAATAGATTCAGCTGATTTAACGTGGCCTCGATTGATTGCAGCCATCACAGCTGCATCTAAATCTCACTTGAATCTTTCCACAGAGTAAAGTAGTTACAACAACGTTTCTACAAGCAAACTATGTCATGATCAAAGGAAATTCCAGAAGAGATGAGAAAAAAGCTGCTGAAATATATCAGTCTGGAAAGGGTTACAAAGCAATTTCTAAGGCTCTGGGACTCTACCGTACCACAGTGAGAGCCTTTATCTCTAAATTGAGAACACTTGGAACAGTGGTGAATCTTTCCAGGAGTGGCCGACCCACCAAAATTCCTCCAGGAGCACAGCAACCACTCATCCAGAAAGTCACTAAAGATTCCAGAAGAACATTCAAAGAACTTCAGGCCTCTCTAGCCTCAGCTAAGCTCAGTGTTCATGACTCCACAATAAGAAAGAAACTGGGTATATCCCTCTCTAGAGTCTCTGGATGTTCATTGGCCATTGAATGGTTAAATCCTTAAATTGTGTTATACTGCTTGAAATTACTATTATGATCCTGTTAATTATACAGTGCATACTGCTTTCAAATAGCGTAGCAAAATTGTCCAATGGAAGTTAAGATGCTTTAAATTTTGAAAAGTTTGAGAAGGTGATTTGCACAACTTAATTTTCAATTGTGTATGCGCATGTATGTGTATGTGTGTGAGACTAGACTATAACCATGCCGTCCTGAAAATTTGAATCATCCTTCAAAATCATTATCACGGTTGTCCTGGTAGCTTCATTCCAGTGACTACTGCACCATAACAGATTGTTGTCTGGGTTTTTCGGGTTTTTTTCTTGTACTTTCTCCATCTACCTGGCTACCATCCAACAAAAGGACACATGTAGGTAAGGATGACACATCACACAAATACACACATTATTCTTGGTAATACATCCCGTTAGGCCTTTGCAACAGACAGAACAGGCTTATACAATTACACACTGCACAGATTAAGTCAACACGTTAACATCCACTCTGCAAACTTCACCCACACCAGACCTCACACGGCTCAGAAAACAAGCCCCTCTGCTTTGCCTGTCCCCCTCCTGACAGGGGGACCTGCGGGCCTGGCTCTACTGCGGCTGCTGAAGCTGAAGCTGTGTTAGCACGTTAAACGGTTGCGCCAAGGTTTCCGTTTTCGTCCATTTCTGTTTTCAGCGGTTACACTCAGCGGGTGACGCTAGTCCAGATTGGTAAATATGAGGAGATATTGAAACTTACAGCAGTTCATCTGTTAAAACAGTGACACAATCCTGATGACATAAAGAACTTTTGGTCCAGGCTGTGTCTGCACTTTGGGGTATTGAACCAAGCCACCTATGAATTTCCTTTACTTTGTACCTGTACTAAGACTTCAAAGAAAAATAATTTGAAAAACACTCGATGAAACAAAAAAAAACCAAGATGAAAACTGGATGATTGTACTTTGCAAATTTAGCTTGGGTACGTGCTATTTGGCTGCCTACATGTGACAAAATTTAAGTGAAATTGATCATTGGAAAATGAGAATTCAATACTATGTACCATGCAAAACTCAAGTACTTGTCGAATGTTTAGGTTCAGTTCTTGTTTCGGTAGTATGAAAAGTGCATTTGATTTTGTGAAACTCTACATCTAACTTTTATTGTTGTGCACTAAAATGTAGGCCAAACTCCATATGGCTATTCATCAAAGCAGGTGGTAAATTAGAGCAGAAAACATTGAGCAGAGCATTTTATCCATCAAACAGTTTATCTTCGTTAACACTCTAATGCATTCCCTCCAAATGTATCTAAAACTAATTACAACAGCCACCTGTTTTGTTTAGATTGTTACTTATTATGTGACAATGCAAATAAGCAGACAATTTTTTGGGAAATATAGGCTAGTTGAAAAAGGAGTCTTCAGTTAATTTGAACGCCTGTACATTAACGTTCATCCAAGTCTGTGACTTAAATGCTTTATGGTCCAGAGAATTTTAGTTTAGTTTATTTGACAAAATTAAAACACATCAAAAGACTTGCATGTGAAGAAATTGTCAAGGATAACACGAAAAAGTCCTCTACTTATTTCCATCGTGGTCCTTGATGTTCCATCAGCCATAGCAAGATAATATCAGGCAGAAGGCCTGGCATTTTCCCTCATTGCAAATATTAACAATAAAATTGAAAAATTAAATAAATAAAAAGAAACTCAAATAATTGTTTATCGGGGAAAGTAAATTAAAGATAGAATTTTGAATGCATGAAACGCTGCATGCCTGCACACAGCGACTGTTAAATTCACATCTGCCTAATCCTTCAGGTTCTGCCAAATCCCTACTTCACCTCTAATTGGCTGGCGGGCAGCTGTTCCCCCACGAGTGGAGAGTCACAGCAGTCATAGCGGTTGACTGAACACAGCTGCTAATTGGGAAACCATGGTCAGAAAGGCCTCCCTGCTGAGGCGCTGAGCACCATCGTGGCCTTGATGTTAGCGTAACTGCCCCTAATCTCGCCGCCCGACCCCAAACACAGCATTCCGCTAGGGGTGCTTTAACCATATCCTTCTGCTCACTGTACGCTGAACACCCTTTAAAAATGTAAGCTTAAACATTTCACTGTTACATCTGTAAATTTTATGACGATTGACTCAACTTTGATGTCATGACGGGGTTAATCATCCTCCATCCAAGTAAGTGGATGCCCTCATCCTCTAATCATAGTAGTTCCACATAAAAATATCGTAATATAATCATAACTCTGGTCATTTTGATCAGGTACGAGTTCAAACCCTTTTTCTGTGGTGTCAAATATCACATTTTCATTTTATTAACTGCAGGATGAGTTAATTAAATTGGGGAATAAATTGATTCTATGGAATTTATCAACATACAGTTTGATGTGCATTAATATGTACATTTGTATTGTGTTATAAAAAAAAACTAATTGATCAGGTGCTTTTGGGATTTGTGGTACCAGGATAGGGAATTGGGGTGCTGTCCACCAGGGGGCAGCACTGAACCTAATGACAAGTATGGCGTGGTTCATTGTAATCACATCAGCTGTGGCCAATTACCTAATGATTGAGCTGTTTTATAGAGTGCCTGGTTGACCGGCCAAAAAAGAGGGGTTTTAGAGTCGGATTTTGGACTGTGTGGTGGTGCATGGGGACTTCGCTGCTTTTGGTTTTGTTGTCTGTGGAGATTTTGTATTTTTTCCTGCTTTGCCTTCGTTTTTTATTGATTTATTTATTTATTTTTTGTTTGTTTGCTTGCTTTTTAAAGGCTTTTCTGTTATTTTTCATTCTCGGACTTAAGAAATGGCAATAAGCCAATTATCATATTTTTTATGTTTCTGTCTGTTCACCCTGTGACACAATGGTTACCTCCAGCCCTGAATCACAGATGGTAGTTATGCCATCTGCCATGTTATATATATATATATATATATATATATACAGTGCAGTGTTTGGTTCTTTCCAGCATTTTCCATAGAAATGACCGTAATAATAGCACATTCTCAGTCCTTACTAACAGTACCTTCTGTGCCTTTTGATCTCAGACAAACAAAAAGAAAAGCTACAGCTTCTGACAGCCACAGAAATGGGATTATTTGGCATTGCTTCCATATGTTCTTCTGCTTCTTCTTCTCTATTTCACCTCCTTCTTAATTTTCCAGCTGATTAAATGATCCAGTCCAATACGCTTCTGCCAAAAAATAAAACATCTGCTCATCTCTACTCCCACCACTAACACCATTTGTTCATAGTAGGCAATAGCAGAATGCACAGATTTCAAAATATGGCTTTGTACATGTGATACTATTTTAGCAAACAGATCAAAAGAAATATCAGAATAATTCAAATTAAAAAAATAATGAACAGCCATTATTCTTCTCTGTTAGCTGCTTGCCAGCTAATAATACCCAGAAATGAATACGTTTGCTTTTAGAGATGTGTCATTTCTGTGGCCAACAAATATACATTTCTAAAATGTATTTGGAGTTATATTGTCAGAAAAATACAAATTTTCAATTTTTAAAAGCATAGGGTGTGATTTATAAAAGACTGGTCATGGAGTGTAATATTCACTATTTCCTAGTTTCCACTGATATAGGTATACTCTGATATATGATAGATCATTTGCATTCAAATTATTATATAGATTATTCAGATTTGCCCTTGAAATAATAATAAACTAGTTTTGTGGAATAAGTGTATGAACATTAAAGTTATGCAAGTGCTTAATGTATACATAATGTACACATGCGCCTCCTTCCTTTACATCAGATCAGAATCTGTCACGTATTAAATTATATGGAAGTCTGTCCCTGTATTCCTATGCACTCCAATGAAGAGAAGCAGTCCTGCCTGAACCCACTTGGTGCTCTGGTACTGCGTAAACGCTGTGGAAAATTGCCACTCGGTCTTAATCAGGCTATTTAGTCCTGTCCACTGGTATCGGTATTCAGTTTCCCCAACTCTCAGTTACCCAGTCTCTCCATTGGTGGGTTTCCATGGTGATAACAGCAGGAAAGGGGCTAAGTGTCTGGAGCCCCAGCGTTAAATCTGTGTGTTGCCATCTTTGGTTGGGGCAGCGTTTCGCAAATGAGGCTCCTGAGGCATGTCCGCCAGCCAGGATGGTGAGAAGCTTGCGAATGGAATATCTGTGCTTTACATTCTCTCCGTGTTTTGGAGACTCGAATTCTCAGGTAACATTAGAATGCCTCATGAAGAACAGACAATTGTATCATTCAGCTCATCTGCCAGCAGGTAAGAGGGTATCCAGTACTGTGTCAAGCCCGGACTTGAACTCGCAAGGGTATTTGCCTTTACTTCATGGCACATTATGTATAACACTTCCTGTCTAAAAAAGAAAAAACTTTGGGATATCAGCACACAATTAGCCTTTTAATAAATTCCACTTTTATCAGCTGACAGGACTACCTTTATTATGAAAGTAAAACTAACACATTTAAAAACTAAAAAAACAAGTTTTTTTTTTAGGATTCAGTTTTTTGTCATTCTGATAGGATGTCCCTGGAATGACATATGGGACTTAATAACATCAAGCAGGGTTTTTTCATGATCAATCTCTCAAATGTACAAGAGAGAATATAGTTTTTACTAAAAATGTCATATTTGTTCATTGTTTGCTGATGCCCTATTACTTATAGTAGAATATTTCTCTGTGTGGTGGCTCAAGATCTCTTTTTTTTCTAATTGCCGGAATTACAAGTATAGCATGAGGTTGTATGGGAAAACACTGCCCTCGGGTTCAATCTAGTGATGGAAAAACAACTTAATCCTGCTTCCTGTTTCTAAATTTGACCAGCTGTGTGAAAGGAAAAAGAAAAACAAATTGGTGACATAATCAAGTAGCAGTTAAACAGTAGCTTTCTAATCCTTAGACAAAACATACTATTGTACAAAACAAATAAATGATTAGAAGGGTGCATTAACATACATAGGGAATTATATTAAGGCACGTGCATTCTACTCTAGAAATACAAATGGATATGTGGATATGGGTATTCGGCAGAGCCAGTGAATGTATACATGATCCTTTCAATAGCTATACATCCCTGCCAAATGTTAATAACATCACTTTTTCGCCTATAATGGATACTTATGCCGTTTAAGTCATTAGCGTCTCATTTTCATTGACATGTTTTTTTGGCCTCCCACTGAGCCATTTTTTCCCAGAGAAAATATCTGCTTGTTTTGAGTTTTACCAGCTGCTATAAATAACCTGAGCTGAAGAGGTAGTCATGGTAACGTCAAAATGGATGCATGTGAGCACAAAAGATGGCTCTCCAGCAAACAGAGTCATGGAAGAAGGGTATTTGGCAGTGAACTGTGATGTTATATACAATATTAATCTCATGGATCCATGTCACAATGATGTTTGACCCCTTATATCCATTTTTGGTACAAGGCTTTGCACATGGTCAGTCCAGAATCCATTATTTCTGAGTTAATCTCAGGCTGACAATAATTCACCATTAAGGCCATATCATCCCATGGTAATTAGCATTATGTCAATTATGTATATGCGCTTCACCATTGTACATTTCATCATCTTGGTTTTGGGGCATGCTCAATGGCTGTGGTGTAAATATTGGAAACCATTGTGGAGAGGCTGAAGAGATTGACATGCTTTGCTTAATGGGTTCCTTGAGGGTATTTCCCTGATTTTTTATTTTGTTTATGTTTACATATGCTATGTAATGTAGAACTGTTGAATTGAAACTGACTAATTCAAATTATCTCAGAAAAGTCACCACCCTGTATTATATGTCACTATGAAATGGACAGATCTGGTCCATTGTTCCTATTGGTCAATTTGCGTTCCAGCTGTTACAATAATCTCAATAGATGTTCACCTTATTTGCACATCTGTTTTCATTTCTTTTTTGATGTACTATTTAACATTGTAGTTGAACATCAGCAATGTAGCCAAACGTTATTCTACAGGAGAACAAAGAACAACTCAAGAACAACTTGAAATCTTGAAATTCTTTCAATTGTTCTTTTGATTAAAAGAAAATCCTGCCCATCCACAGGAAAGGAACATGCTTGCATATTTTGGAAAGTTTGACAGTGTACTCCAAAGGCTAGCCGCGGCATTTGAATCTTCTGGGAACCATCAGCTGACAAGATACAGTGCAGATCCAGGATTGTTTCTGATCCTTTTGAACCGTTAAGTGCATCCACGTTTACCATTAATTTTGGTGCTTGATGTGAGGACTGTCGAGACTGAAGAAAGCTGCTTCGCATTGACAAATTGAGCTCTATTGACAGCACTCAAATAAATGTGTGCTGAAGGATGTTTAGCCTATCCTTACTTAATGAATAGAGTGAATAGAAGCTCTCCAGTGTTGTCCAGTGTACACTACACCACTTTAGGACATGATAAAGCATCATACAATCAAGCCTCCTGTAACTGTTCATGTATACACAAAGGAAAAAAGTTTGGCGCAGCGTCTGGTTCTGAAACTTTTCAAACACTGTTGATGAAACTCTATATATTTGATCATTCATTTACCTAAGATATTCAAGACAACAGTTACAGTTGGGCTGTCTCTAAGAACATTACATATTTTTCACTCATTAGGAATATTTCACTTCTAATTTCACACAGTGTCTTCACACTGCTTTCAAGAACGTGAAAGTGACAAATTTAAAAATAGTAGATTATAAAATCTGCAATTAGCCCTTCCCCGCAGTCATGTAAAGAGGCCCTATTTATAGTCATATAATGCTACGGTTTTTGCAATAATCTTTGATATGCTAAAACAGCAAAGGTTTAAATGTACCCTAATAAGCACTTAGCAAGAGAATTTTTCAAGCTGTCAGGCAGAATAAATTGCATTGCTACCTTGTGTTTTAATGAGGAAATTAAAATGCACTTCCATAAGCACGGCTAATGAATTTCTATTGAAATTCATTTCTGTTGTAACCAAGAGGAGTAAACTTGCTTTCCCATGTGAGAAATGTCTTTGCTGTGCTATGATCTTATACATTTTATTTTAATCACTGCACATTCGGTTGGACAAATCCAGAACCGTAATGGTGCTTGACAATACAATATCCCAACAACGTTTCAGAGGACGCTTTAGCTAAGAAGTCAGCTAAGACGAATAACAGTTCTCTTTTGGTGTGCCAAATTGCGGAGCGTCCTGAAACTGGGACCCTTTCCCAGCCTGCATATATCTCAATGGACTTACGCGCTCCTCATCCAGCACTGTTTAGACAATGTAGAGATGCCCATGAGAGGAAGTGCTGGCCCTTGGGCCAGTTTCCCAGAACCCGACGACATTCTTCCCAAACCGTAAGCCGAGGCTGCTTACAGTACGCCAGGCGCGTGCTAGCGTAAAAGAGGTGAGGTGCAGAAATCCTTTTAATCAGCTGCATTCAGCACTCGAATGTGAGAGGGAGCACTGCTATTAATCTTCATTATGACAGACTCAAAAGAGGAGAGACGAGCTTTTGACAGCGCATTGAACAAACGGCCTCATGACTCATCCGCGGCTCAGATTTAATCAACAGTAAGCTGAACGCATCCGTATAGGCACATATAAATCCAGTCAATTATTGAATATGCACCGTATGCTGTACAGCGTGTTTAAATTGAACTGTGTCTTTGAAATGCACTTTAAGTGTAAGTGCAATATGTATTTCGTTGTAGGTACTTTTTTTTCTTCTTTCAAATATATAAAACCAGTGAGATATTCATACGTAAACAATAAAAATAATTTGCAACATTCCAATTCCAAAGGATATGGTACCTCCCTAGAGTTTTGAGCTTCAAGGTTGAAAAACATGACACAGAGAATGAGACCTGAAATGAAATATTGTTCAGTTATACAGTTCAGTACATGTAAAATTAGATTGAAATGCCATTCACGTTGCTTTATTCTGTTTGGATCATTAAGTGCTTTCACTCTGCGTATCCTGGCTGTTGAATATAATTTCCTGGAAATATGAAAAACCTTGAAGAATATGAAAAAATATTAAAAAGGCTCCAATGTGTGACTACGTTGACAAAGGCATGAATCTTGCAATCAGGTCTGCTTGTTTCCTGCAGCTGAGCAGAA
Source organism: Anguilla anguilla (assembly GCF_013347855.1). Lineage (NCBI taxonomy): Eukaryota > Metazoa > Chordata > Actinopteri > Anguilliformes > Anguillidae > Anguilla > Anguilla anguilla. Next base: position 27,329,610 of record NC_049214.1, read on the forward strand.
CGTGGAGTACACGTTCATGTGTGTCCTATGGCTTCCTCACTGTGGCTTGTTCTCAGACTTTATGATTAAGGAAAACATGTTTTGTGCTCCTGATAGTGTTGACAGCAGGGGCTAGAAATGCACAAACACAAATAACAAAACGTAACTCAGCAAAACTGCGCTATCCTGCTAGTTGGCAACTTTATTGATTACAATTGGATTACCTTTCAGCCATATCTGTCCTTTGTCATGTGAATTCTTTCCGATGTGAAGTTGTAATGTGAAGTACCAACGCACATGGTGTCCATCTTAGCTGTGATGTACACATGGAAATTGGAAACATGTTTTTGGTTTTCATAAACAAAGTATGAGGTATTTGTGCAAAACGGAAAATAGGTATTCGCGAATGCATATGCATTTGTACAGAGCAGAGCACATTCACTTAAATGACAATTTATAAGACACAAATTGACAAATATTTGTTTATGGATAGTTAAACACATATGTGACTTATTTATGGATCACTATACACACATTTGTCAATAATATTGAGACTATTCTCTCTCCATGTGCATGCAGCCGGTCCATTTTAAACATACAAAAAGACAGCAGATTTTTTGATATTTGAGATGTATTTTCCTCATGTGCCTAACAAAAGTATGTATCCCCCACCTTCCATAGTCACCAACTTGCTTTGTGTGGGTTACCAAGGGACAGCCAATCAAATAATTGCAGGAATTAATCTAAATTAGGCACAGAATTTTAAAGGGAGGAAATCAACCTGTATGACAGGCTAGAAAGATTTAGAAAATTATCAATAATGTAGCTGCAAATTAAATGCTGAAAATTGGTGAGACGATTTCATGGCTGTCATAGATGGAATGAATTGAATGAAAAAAAATGAAGCCTGCATCATTATTCTTTCTTATTTGTTCTCTTTCATTATACCAGTTTTCACCATCTGATGAAAGACTACAGAAAATTGAACTGGACTTTTAAAAAGATCTTTTGGGTAGCTGAGATTTGAGCATTCACTGAAAATTATGCTTGTCTTATAGTGGACAAAACTGGCTCAACAAATGTAAAATGATCTCAAGAAAACTCCCAAGGATCACTGTAGATAACATAGCCTCCATTAATAGATATTACATTACATTTATTTGGCAGATATATTCATCCAAAGCGACGTACAATAAGTGCATACCGAAGGTCATTGGGAAAACTACAAAACATAGGTCCAATAAGGCACAATACTCATTATGTAACACTTATTCACAGCCATGAACACATTAAGTCCAGTTCACATGGTAAGCATAGGCTAGGTCAGAGAGTAATGTTCATTCAAACCAGGAGGCATGACAACAAGCTACAAAATCAAGATAATGATACACGTGCAATGTAAGTGCTGGATGGCGATACATGCAACATGAAAGAGACTGGAGCCACATACTTTTCAGAGCATGCCACTTTGTAACAGGTGATAGCCACTCCTGACCTTGGAGATCAATTGTTGTTCAGCCAAGCATGTCATATCAATCTAGGAACCTGGGAATCCATTTTTAGCCAAATGTTGTCCGTGACCAGTAGGTTGTAGCCTTGCATACCAAATGAACCACTGGCGCTGCAACTTTGAAAAAGGTAATTATCCTCATCTATATCTGCACTGGAGTTTGAACAGCACACATAATAATCACCTTTGCTGTGCCGATGAATAAAGTAGTAATGTGGGCCGGCTTAGAAATAAAGAAGTTCTGCTATTCTCATCAATTCTTTCGAGAAAATTTTTACTGGATCTAAACATGAAGGATTATTCTGTCATCCCCAGAAATACATCTAGCTTTTAGAGGAATGTTCTTTACGCCCTAGTGGAAGTCAATGGGAGGTAAAGAATTAAGCCTTGCGCAGTTCATGGCCTTTTCTACGGGCATTAAACTCAATCAGAAGCGTATAAATCGCATGCAGCAGGCACAGCTTCCTCTGTCTGCAGTTCAGTGGTTTGAGCTGTACCGCCATTGGCTCGGGAGGTCTTGCACGTCCCGCGTGGGAGCGCGATCCGTATGAGGCGTACGAGCAGGGGGCGTGGCCAGACGTCGCGAGACGCGGTGAGGCTCCCAACCTGAGAAGCTGTTACCGCTAAGCGCGCTTTGTGTGGCGGGGCTCCCAGCCGTGGTCGTTCGGGGGCGGAGCCCTGATCGTTCCAGCACCGTGCAGCGCGCTCAACGCCAGTGATTTAACCGAATGCCCCACCCAAGAGGACCATCACCCTTGTTTGTCACTCCCCTCTTTGTCTGCTGTTCTTATAAGAAATTCAGGCAGCTAAGAAGGCCCTTTGGCCAGTCCCCCCTAAAGTCTGTGCATTGTATCAAATTGACCACATAAGTAAGGGGTTATAATGACAAGTTGTAACATATGACATAATGAAGGCACTCGGTTCACCTCATGAGCATACATTTTTCATATTTAATAAGAAATTAGTGACATACCCTTTCTTTACATGTGCTACTGCTCCAGTGTCCAGTTTTTGTGAAACAAAAGGCTAGCTCTTTGATGGAGCAATGGGCTGATTATCTCTGATTCTCTTAGCACCTCCAGGATCAGCTGGTAGCTCAGAGGGGATACTCACACTCCTTTCTGCTACCACTTCATGTTTAAATTTCTCTGTCTGAATTCATTATATACATGGCACTAAACTAATCACATTTTATTTACTTTCAGATTTGTCTGTTACTTTTTAAAGATAAATGAGAAATATGCATGGAGATAAAAAGCATATTACAATGCCCTCCCTTTTTTTTTTTACCTGACCAATGTTTGACTAAACCATCAGTTTCAAGTGTAAATTGCTCTGTAGTGGTGCAATGCAGAGAAAAATAATAATAATTTCAGGGAGCTACTTACATACAAAAAAAATGTATTATCTGTATTTGCAATTTTCTCCTCAATATAAATTTCAAAATTGGTGCCCTTGCCTTTTATTGCCATAAACCATAATTATTATTGATATAATAAAGCACATCAGTTGCGCCATTTGTTTCACTGTGATGTTGTGATATCTGAGAGTGGAATGTAATTAGGATTGTTCCCCCTCAGTAAAGACAGCAGTGTTAAATATATAATTAAACACTTTTTGGCTAAGCTTCTGGCGTAAACTACAGACATGTTATTATTGTGCTGTGTCCTATTGTGCTATGCCTTAGTAGATTAAGTAGACAAAGAAAAAAAACAGTGTTCTGAGATTTTGCTTTTGGCTTGGTTTGATCATGACTTATAAAAAGATTTATAGCTACAAAATAAAAGCCTGTTTTTTAAGTGCAGTGTAACTCTAAGTAACCATTCCAAAAAGAATTTGGTGCATTTTAGTGTTGCTTTCATAATTATGAATAATTACGAACCTCCTCCGTTTTGAAAGATTTTGCATGCTCTGATGTTCTACTGTATTTTCTACTGTAAAACTGGCCTATACTGAAGCAATGATGAAAGTGTATGGTCTGAAATAGTGTTCTGCTGTAATAAATAGTCCTGGAAAATCATGCTGAATAATGTGTTTTCCAGTGAAACTGAAATCAATAATGCAATGGCTGATTCATACGTCATAACCTGGGGTCCTAGATTTTTGGTTGTCTGGTTTTGTGTGCTGTAATTCAGTGGAAGTCTACTGGTGGTGATTAATCGGATAGGTCTCAATCTTATAATGCGTGAGGTGAAATCCATCAAATTGTGCTAAATGATGAATGAGTTAGGCTCGTGGCTACAACACGTGAGAGGGAGAAAAACCTGCATTAAAATATCATATGAGAAATGGCGGACTGTGATTTATGGTATCAATAAGTGTACATTGGTAATTCCTATTAGAATAATCATACTGCATCCATCTCACGTTACTCGATATCATTACTTATTTATTCAGAATTTCATTTTGTAGTTAATCGCAATACCAGTCTATTAACAGTATCATTAATTCTGAGGGGTCAGTTATGCAACAAATTAGACTCAACAAGGCATTACATGGCATGATTTGTTGTTGTTGTTGTTGTTTTAATTGAGGGAGGCAATAGGAAGTAAATTTTAAAAAATTCAGTTTAGAAACACAGGGGTGGATATGAAAACTTACTAGAAGACTGATTTTGCTTTGATATATATTACAATGTATGTAAAAGGAAGCTACACATCACACACTGGTTAAAAAAAAAACAAACAAACAAAAAAACAGCAAAATGTTCAGTGTATAAATAACTCTGATAGAGTACTTTTACGTTTAATAGAGTACATATGATCTCTATTGGACTCGTATAGCCTCCTAATTTAGCAGTAAGAATTCTGCTGTGGAGCTGCTAAATTCATACTCTCCATTCGCCGAGCAATAAATTCCAAACCCAGTCACTTATCCCTGAAGGTAGCACAGCTCCCCGTCTACACCCCCAACTGCCAAAATAATGTGAGAGCGCAGCTGTTGTGGGGACCAAGGTAATGCTACTGTTATCGCGGGTGCCTTTTTCTCTCACCAAATTGGCATCGGGGGATTTAAGAGGTCAGAGGGCATCTCCCAGCACCACTGCATGGTTATTCATCCAGATGATCACTGCCCTGGTCACATGACACGGGACCTTATCAGATCACTGTATGACAGAAGTCGTAGGACCTCCTGATTTATTACACTGATTAATGATATGCCTGGATCTTGTGTTGCCCCTAGTCTGTCTGGCCTTAATGATCTATTTTTTTATTTAACCAAAGAAATCCAATTTCTGTGTAATGACAATGACACTTCAGATATTTCTAAATGTTATGGAACAGAACAGAATGAAGTATTGTCCCCAGAAATATGTCCAGCATCCACAACCTACTAAATGCGAAAGATATATTGTACATAAAAGCATTTGTAAAACACGATACAACCTACATTAGACAAACATGCAACAAATAATTTTACTGGTATATGTAATTAAAATGTGTGTAAAATCTGCTTATAGCAAATATACAAATTTGAGTGAAATTGGCTCAGTGTTGTAGCTGCAAAGGTTAAAAGTGTTTGCCAGTTTTTGTTTTTTTTTTTAAAAAAGGTTTTATAACGGCTCTACACACTTTTCTAAAATACACACGAATACTGAATGAAAACATATAAAACACATACAAAGTGATTTTATTCACATTCTTAATGCATATGCATTAAGGAGAGATGCGCACCTTGCGATGATTCATGTAGATGACATGCATACTGCACTTCCAGCCCTGTGCGCCTGTTTGATACATAACATGCACACTTCTGGGGCAGAATCAGTCTGCACTAGTCGCACGGCTTAGCACTCTGGCCCACTGCGTGTTTGTGTTGTGTCCTACATTTGATCATGTTGTCATGTACCATGAGGCACTTACACTATCACACTTTCACTTACACTTAACATTTATAAAAATGTTTGCATAAAATTGTGGTTCTGTGACTTTAAACCATCTACCAATCTATAATCAGTTTGACTCTAATACATTCCTGTGCATATTTAGGGCTAGTAATTGCTTCTTAATGGCCCTGCTGTATAGATTCACATACACTTTGCATGAGGGTGCTGGCAAATGTAAATGACTTGGGTTATTGATGTTGATGATAAATGAACACCTTGCATAATGTATGCTGAACTGCATGGTTCAAAGACCAAATCAATTCCACAGCATGGAAAAATACCATCTCCCTGGCCTTAAAATGGATTACACTGAGATTTGGCAAAGTTACCGCTTTGCTGTTATTGCCCTCTCTACTGTACGTCCAAAATAAATCAGACGGTATTCCTAATTATATTCGCGCATTAAATATCCCGCTATCTGCCACGTGCGAATCATTATTTCGAAGGCTGCGGTGTACGTACGTGGACGTTCGTGGGGGTTTGTTCACAGCTGAGCATTGTGCAGCTCATTTTAACGGCAATTCCTTCAGTGCTTTCTCCGATTCTGTTGCCATGGCAACCATTCCTATGGAGCACGTGCTGCCGTCTCCAGGGGCTTGGCCTTGTTCTTGCGCTCACGTGCAACACAGCTGTTTGGTCCCCTGCAAAGCTCTTAACGCACGGGGCGAAGCTCCAAATGTAGACTTCCTCCAATATTCAAATCTGTTTTTCCTGTTCCTAGGTGGCAGATAGGTCACAAAAAGGTCTTCTGAAACCATATATTTAAGGTTTTGTTACATTTTTTTTATTTTTGGTCTGGGAAATGGAGAGGTCCTTTTTGATATGGAATTCAGTGAAATGCGTGTTTTCAATACTTCCAGCATGCAGTCTTCACCACATAATGTGAACGTGTAACAGAATTGCATGATATTGCATTTGCATGTGCAGAAACATATTTATGCTACCTTTTTATTACAGTATAAACACAAACAAGAGGCAGAAGCCTGCTTTTTGTGTACATGTTTCAAAATCATTGTTCTCTTGTAAATATATACCTAAATATGAGATATTGCCATCTTTCCAATGGAGACATTACTGAAAGTGGAATCCTCACATGTCGCGTATACAAAACGAATTGAAGACAAATCACAAGAGCAGAAACACTAGCTCAGAATTCTGAGTGCTTTCAGAAAAGCGCGTTCTCTCCTTCTTAAATATTTATGTTTGACAAATATCTATTTGTCTATAAATTTTTCATTTCCTTGTCCCCTCAGGAATCATTCATGCTGAAGTGAGAACGTGTGCATAGCTGGAGGGTAAATGCAGGTTTCGGTTGCTCTAAGTGCATTTTAAGTCTAATTTTATTAATTTTGCCTTGCCGACGAGAACATAACACTGTAATATATTGGGTTTTACGATTTTGCTAAATTATTGCCTTGAAGTTGTTCTAATTTAAATACACTTTTGTCAAAAATGAAGAAAAATCTTTTCATGAGTGATTCTGACCATTGAAGTGTACATGTGGTATTTATCTGTAAAAAAAAAAAAAAAAAAAAAATAGATCTATCCATCAGCTTCCAATATAACAGCAGGATATGTGGAAGCTTTGAAAGCTACTGATACTATTTTTTGTTCCATTTCTGTGTGGCCCTTTTTGGTGGTGGTCCATGTAAAGTTGATTTCTGAGTTGTTAAGCAATGATCATAATACCACTGCAATGCCATCATTTCACAATAAATGAACACATTTACGGCTGGTGTACTGTACAGCACAGTTCACATGATGATTTAACGTACACTTGTTCCTCATTAATTGGCTTCACTTATCTTGCTTAATGAATGAAGATTTGCATGTTAGCCTGGTTATCAATACAACCTTGTCGCTTTTTTCTGGACCTAGCATTTCTTTATTTGATTATCTGATTCTGGCTTTTTATGTGAAAGTATCCTAGTCTCTGACTTATTTATTTGCATCCCCTAAATGTACTGTTCACTGCCATATACCAGCCCTGAATTAACCAATGGATAGTAATTAAGCTAATTACCAGCATTCCTAGATGACTATCGTCAGACATTTGCATAATATTTTCTATCACAATTAACTGGTAGTATAAACAGAGCACTTTGTATAGATAGCCAGTTTGTTGTCTAATTGCAGGGCACCATGCATAAATCAATATGTTATGCTCATTTTCTATACCACCTCAACTATGATGTCATGGTTTAGCAGAGCCCCACGTGTAACAGAAATTTTAACTAGGAGCAGAAGCTTGATGGATGTCCTCTAGCAGAGGGGCAGTGAGTGTCCAGTGCATATCAGTTAATGCCAACCTGTTGTGCACATAGCACATATACAAAAAACACACATGCACATACCCACACACACGCACACACACATATGCAGACATTTACACACACAAATGCCCACATACACACAGACACATACACACATTTGGAATCTGATAAAATGTGAGACATCACTGAAAAGTTCATTTCAGTGGAGTTCAGGGACGTTCATTGATTATGGCTGGTATTCTTAATTAAGCCAACCAGACATTTTAATTGACCACACTGCAGTACAGTACAGTAAAGTGGATGTATGTGAAGGTTTCCAAATTCAGAATACAATTCTCACTTAATTACTTCCCTTTAACAGTTAAACACGCCCAGGGAGATAAGGTGAAAAAGTACTTTGCTCATGGCCAAGACCACTTCTGCTAATCCATCTATTCCAGGTATCGAAGTCCAGGTATCAGAACACATCCAAAATGACACACATACCAAATAGATAAAGGAAAGAATATAATAATTTGATGAGATGAAATTAAAAATACAATGGCAAATTGTACTTGTGTGAAACAACTATATTTTCAGCTGTTTGGGGTGATATGGTGGGGCTGAACCTGGTAAAATATCATCTATAGCAGTATCAAATAGCAAGTCTCATTAGGGGCTCATTGGAAAACCAACCTTTAATGAGCTCCTTTTGAATTATTCAAAGCTTGGCAGACAATCTGAATAGAGAGCTATTTTCCTGAACCACAGCTGCATGAAATTAGACAACCCAAGAAGAGCCGATGACCATTTAAGGTTAGCCGTCTTGTATGATGTTCATGGTGACTGAGATCAGATATGGTATGTGAGTACGACATGCTTTGAGAGGCAAGGTAAAGGTTCGATTTAGAATAGAACTGATCACAGCATCTGAAAATACGAAAAGGAATTACACTTTCAAAGCGTTCATGAGCTAACAAAGGGTTAGCTTTAGCACCATTTGTAATATCACTGAAAGATTTCTAGCTTTGGTTAAAAGTTTTCCCATTTTTTTGTCTTTCATATTTTATATAATATGGAATTTATTCTCTTTGAGAAATATAGCATCTGTCAGTTTACCAGCATTATAATATAAAATGTTAGTGTGTGATATTAAAAATACATTAATGTCTCCTTGCAATTAATGGAGTTGTTAATGTGCAGAGATAAAGTATAGCAATAAAGAGCCAGTTACTAAAACATAAATAACCACCAATTAATTCAGCTGCTGTATCAAAATGTTATCCAAGACATTGTCAAATCTAAATACACCGCACAGGAAAGTAAGAAAATTGATTTTCTTTAAATTCATGGCATGTGATGGCATTATGATCCTGAAAAAAAATGCAATAAAAATGAATCAGCTTTCCAGGCATGGAATGTTAAATCACCATAGAGATGACTACAGAAAATGATGCAAGGAAACAGTGCTCGCTGTTAAAAGACATTACATTGTGGCCACATTTTTAGAGAGAGTGCGAAGGAAACTTTTTAAAGTAAAATGAAACGAGAAGTTATAATAATTCTATTTGAGGGTGGTCACTGAACAAGCTCATTCATTTACGCATGATTATTGATATGTTTACTATGTGTTCAAAATTAAGCACAGCCTACAAGTGTATTATTTATGCAACTTTGTTCATTACCACATCAATTTTAAAAAAATAATAATAATGCATAGACATAATTCAGGATCTGGCCATACAGTACACTTAACACTTACACATTCACAAGTTCATGTGACATCAACACAAAGTCTATGAAGGAAACGCAAGGTTCGTCATAGCTACAGCGTTGCCCGGACACTTTGATTGCCAAATGATATTAGCTTCTGTCTCTGCTTGTGAGCGCCATTACCTTAGGCCACCATGTTCTACTTTTCTGGAGGATGAAGGACGTTCAGTTGAAAGGGGACTGGATGTGACTCAGTCTTCAAAGCAACTTGTGCATACACAAATCTGCCAAGTCTGAATAACTGTATCTGTTAGATCCTCTCTCTCTCTCTCTCTCTCTCTCTCTCTCCCTCTCCCGAATGCGAGTCCCTGTGCCTCACAGAGCTGTCACCGCATGCCTTTCCTGACGAGAAAGATTTTCATATCAGAACCTAACCTACAGCTTTCTGAGGCCTTTCAAGTCTGTGTGCTGCTTAGGAAAGTTCTGAACTGCAAACATTTTTTGCCCTGCAGAAGCTTCTTTACCCGGTTAAAACCATATTTGCATTCTAATTAGAAATACATTTTTAGTTGAACAGGGTATTATTGTTGATGCTGAAAGCTGCAAAAACGTACTTTCTCAAGCTATTTAATTTTTGACCTGAGATGTACAGTATGTGTAATGATTCTTGATAATAATATACAGTCTTGTCTACATATGGGCTCATTTAATTGCACGTGACAGTGAGAATGTTTAACACAGATTATCAGCCGCAAAAAAACATCTTCTGTCAATCAAACATCTGCAAGCTTGGCTTAACACCTTTCTGTTTAACAATGTCAAATTCACTGATCAAAACCTGCCACGTTTCCCTTTAAATTTACCAGTATTCATATCACATATTTGGTTGGCTGGTATATCAGATTGTACGTTGGCTGCATGCTATTATGTCACTGAAGGGCAAAAACAGCGCCCTTCAATGACCTTAGCATGACCCAGACGTATCCTATTTCCAGGGTATTGATTTGTGCTTGTTCCTTAGTCCTGTGTTAGTATACTGTAACAGCCCCGGGCTATGAAAGGTATAAGCCGCTGAAAAATAGTAGAATTATGTGCCACTGGCCACACCGTGTCCAGCATCACAATGAATTTATAGCCGTATAAACTTCATGGGCACGGGACCGCATACTGAAACAGGGCTGGAAACAGGTGTCAAACCTGTATTAATAGCGTCCGAGGAATGCAATGACATTTCAGGGCATTTCAATAACTTCAAGATGGCAGCCTAACTGAATCTGCCTTCTTTTATGTGTTGAGCATTGAAGAGTCATGTGGCAAAGAGCTTGAGCAAGCAGGGTGAGCCCCTCAACCGCATATTCTTTAAGGGCATTGGGATTCAATACAACCTGTAACAACAGAAGTTTTTCTGTGTCAGCATAAATTGCAGTCTCATCCAATGCTTTTTTATTTGTTGGGCAATCCAGTTTTCATTTCAGATTTATTTTCCTCCCACTATCCATCTGTGACCACAATTACGTTCCCTGCCTTCTGGTGAAAGACCACATAACTTGGCAATTACGCATTTAACTTCTGTGACAATGTGCTGCTAGCCCCAGAGATTTATTTAACGCTGAAGTTGTCGTCTGTTCCTTGCAAGGTAAGCCAATGTGAAACATTTTCAATTATTCGAAGACATTGCAAACGGTAACATAAATCATGGCTGAAAGAAAAACATTCTAGTTTCACAAATGTCTTACAGAACCATAAAGTGTATTTTTATCGAGAAATACATTTCAGTTTTTTTTTTTTACTATTTTCAAGTTATGAAAGCTGAAATTCAATAGCTTGTTATGATCAGCGCCATAAACATTTCTGAAATCGAACATTTCTTTTTTTTCCCTCAGAAAGGTTATTATTTCAACGTAGTACATGAGAATACTGCTCATTTCTATATGGACCTCCCAAACTGTGAAATGATTTTTGTAGCAGTGTTGGTTATCATGTATGTTAGTGCCTGTCTGTGTTATCTACCTCAATCAAGGGGTGAGAGCTCGTGCCTGCCTGGGTTATCCACCTCAATCAAAGGTGAGATCAAGGTTTAATTCCAATCCTGGGGCATAAAAGAATAATGCAATATAAATTGTTTTGCATAACAACAAGCAGCTATATTAGTAGGAGGACAACACCAATACGTTTAATTTAGCTTTAATTTGGCATCAGAGTATAGCTGCTTTTGTCAAGAAACCACAACAGCCTCCACCTCACCTCCTCTGTATCTGTTCCTGTGCACAACTTCTTATGTGTCCTTTTTAAGTAAAAGATGAAAGCTACGCGCTATATGGGTCTGTGCGTTATGTAAGTCATGTCAAATGAATTATTGAGATCTAGGTGCAAGAATGGTATTGTTGACATCACTCTTCCTTAATAAAGGAAAATAGCCAACGTAGAAACAAGACCATTACTTCGCCTCATCAGAGAAAGGTCGATGTGGCAGCCTGCAGGATATTAAGCAGATTATAATGTTATTTTGCAGCTACTCCATAATGCGTCGTGGGTAGAAATGGGTCACTGAAAATCATGGCATGTTTTATGAGAGTGTAGCTTATACTGTGTGACAATTGCACAGTACTTCCACGGCGCTTTTTATCTTACGTATTCAAATGCAATTGAATGACCCCGAGTCAATGGCGTGGAAATTTCATCCCTGTACTTCAGTAGTTCGGTTGAAATTAAATGTGGCAGTCGGCCTTAGGAAATGCATGATGTTGCATAGCAGATATGTTCCTCTTGTTTAATTAAATCTCTGGGCTTTAATTAATGAAATATTGCTGACCTTTACCAACACTTGTTTGCCGGCCATTTTGAGTATCAGGTGCCTTTTAAATGAGAAATATTGATCAATTCTATTTTAATTGTATGGGTAGTGAGTGAAACATGCTCTTTAGAGATTTAATTTAGGTAATAAAATCACTGTCTGGTGGTAGTTTGATGGTCTTGGTGATTACAAGAGAAGAGCTTACCTTTCTAAATTATGCAAATAAATAATGTGTCTATGCTGAACTATGATGTAAGACGTTGTACTGTAGATGCCTGTTCTAGTCTTGTAGTCTTTATTACACACAAGTCACCAATAAAATTTCTTGGAATCATAAGCAATGTAGCAGAGTCCTCTTCAGCACTCTGCAGAATATTTGAAATTGTGTGCACTGAACACAGTCTTGGCTGTTATACTGCACATGCGAGATTTGTCCGCATTTGGAATTGCTTGTGCTGCAGCATGGAGTAGTGTCGGTATAGAGATTTTTGTCTTTTGCCCTGCCAGTCTCTATCCATCATTCATAGCACTTGTGCCTCTCACAACCTGTCAGTCACCACATGATGAAACAGAGTTGCTAGCCGAGCAGAGGAACAAATGTGGCAGTACAGTACAATGTGGTATTACCCACAATGCAGCAGCTGTGACTGCACTGTAGATGAGCTTGCTTCTGATTTTGGCTGTGTCTGTTTCACTATGCAATGGAGACGACAGGGCTACAGTGAAATTGCCATTGCTCCAGAACCAGGTTCCAGGTTAAGGGATCCAATCAAATAGTTTTCAGGAGGTCTGTGTTTGAAAGTACAAGGAAAGACATCTCTCCTCACCCACAAATATCCTTCGCCCATCATATCCCTAACATTGTGTATGTATGGAGGGAGCCTCCTCTCCAACTCAAGAGTGAGGACTCTCTTCTGTGTTTTCGACACACTGCGACTCCTTAGCTTGATATAGCAGGATTCTTAGTTAAATTGTCAGTGCTTGCCTGGTCCAGGGGTTATGATTGCCATATCCGAATAGCACTAAGGACATCTGATTACCTCACTGGGATATGAGCGCGGTATCGTCGATCTCTCTGGCATGTCAGCGCTTCCGTGCCGAGGCCAGGTAATCGCTGACTCACGCCCACGGCTCGCTGACCAGGAGCAGCGTGTCATATTCATCTCTGTCAACAGGCTCCCAGACTCTCCTCAAGACCGCAGGCTGCAGAGGAGAGTATGTCTCCAGATGAATGTTTAAAAAAATAACATTTTCTGCTAAATTATTTACTGTGGCAAAGTTCTACACATGGAAGTAGGGCGCCATTGTGTTCAGTACATTGTAGACTGAAGGCACTGATCTTGCAGTGGAGCACAATGGTGGGTATGGCAGATTTTTAAAAAACCAGTTCTGACCCATGTAATTGCTTACGCTTGAGGAAATGGGTACAAGGCTAGATTGTTGGTATTCAACGACAATATTATATTGTGTCGTACTGACCACCAGGGAAAATATTGGTCTAACAGTCCTGCATTGGATATTGGATATAATAAAGACTAACAAAAGAACAAAACATTTTTACTACGAGGGTCAGTGGATAGAAGCATGGATTGCATAAATCAATGTAGGTTTGTTGGCAGAACAATGTGGACGGAAATACTCATGTTTCTAGGATACAGTACAATGCAGTTTTTCTGAAATAATAGTTTTTCCTCAGGCCCTTATTTCGCTGGCACCACTGCTCATTGCCAGTTTCAACGCTTGCTTTTTACCTGGCGGTATAGTTTGGGAGCACTGAAACTTGATAATTTTTCCACCAGTGTTATAACCCAGTGGTCCAGGCCTATAGCCGAAAAACCTTTCTAAATTTTGCAAGATACAGACAAGTATGTGGGCGCATTTACACCGGCCATTATAAACAGACTTCGGTATCCGAACAGCCGTGATCGGATTGTCACTCGTTCACCAACAGCGTGTTTACACCAGGCATTAAAAACAGACGACCGTATCCGAACAGCCGCGAGCAGATTGTCATCCGTTCAGCGGACAGAATGTTTGCACCTGGGATTAATATGTGTTCCGCGCGCATTGCTATTGTCCACATTGCGATCGGATGTAACTTTCCCTCGCCTTATGTAAAGTGGGCTGCAGTACCTCAGCAGGTGGGCGGATAGCAAGCACTCACATGCAGGGCTTCTACGAACAATGTCAGGCCCACAAGCGGCTTCAGTCCTCCAAGCAACTTATCGGTTTCTACGTTTCTGCGGCAGGGGCCGTCTTAATGCACCGCGGACAACGACAGCACCAAGGCCGTTTGTAGAGTTATGGTGGCAGCCGTCGTCGAAGGGCGCCTGTGTAAAGAAGGCTGTGGGTGCGCGAAACGAGTCGGGAGCGGTGGGAGGACGTAGAGCTGAATACCTCCCGTGATGGCGATTGGCTGAGGCGGAGTCCATTCAATTTAATATGCGACGCCTGGCAGCCAGACCTGTTATAGATAGATATGAATCTTCGCTCGGTTGTCCCGGTCGCAAAGCCTGACACCGTGGCTTTGTGGTGGCCGGCCACTGGAGCTTGCTACAGAACGATCGCACATTTTGTTTAAGTAAGTGAAGGATCAGTGCTTAGCCTATATTTATACATAATGAGTAGAAAGCAGTAATTTGGTATTTAATGGGTACCTAGAGCTTCCAATGAGAGAGATAAAGGGGTCCTATATTCCCGATAAAGTTAAAGTTAAATAATAATAATAATACCTGCTAATTAGGGTGATAGAGAAAAGGGATGGCCTTGCAAGATGGCGTCAGTGCTCAAAGGCAGAACTGAGTAACTGTAAACTGTTTCTATAGCTTGTTGGATTTACACTTTGCAAAAACATGGACAGAAACCTCTGATCATGATCTGATTCAAATGTGTCTTTTTTTACATTTTCACCTGCCCTGTGACAACGGATCTGATTGGTTGTAACCACAGATCCAATCACGGGCGGATTTTAATGCCTAGTGTAAACGGGGCTCATGTGTCTCTCGGAGCACGTGCATCCAGCCGACCACTCCTTTTCCTCCTGTGTAATCCATCAGCTAAACTGCCACAGCTACTTTATAGCTGACACAGGCAGATTCCGGAAGCCCAATTGACCGGAGGAGTCGTCGGTGAGTGATGAAGCAAGGTTACACTGCCCCTTAAAACCACTGACCTGCCTCACAGGACCGGGCCTTTCAGACTGGAAGGGAGCAATCCGGTACTCTCAGGCTGGCAGTGTAATTCTCCATGCAGGGAGCCATTAGAATTCACGACACAAAAATTTTTCAGACTGTATTCTGTTTGCAGCCAAAAATCTTGCTCTGAGTATCTGACAATCTTAGTGTTGTTTTCTTTTTCATGGCATTTAAATGTATTTGGCCAACCGTTTATGCTAGTATGCTCTGGATCAGCTCTTCGTGCTAGTTGAACAAAAGCAATTCCAATGTTTTTTGTTGTTTTTATTCTAGTTTTTATGATTAGTTTTCCCTTTTTTGTATGTTCGTGTAAGTCATACCAATATGGAGCCATTTGGCCACATGGTGGCACTATAGCAACCAAATTAAAATGTAAACTTTGAAAGAAAGGAATTTTGGACCAATTTTTTGTAGTCCTGAAACTTTGTATTTTATTTATTTATTTTAAAGTTGGATGTTTTAAAAAATAGTAATCCAATTGGACTACTGGCTTTAAGTCAGTCCATTTTAATCTTTTCACGTGCTTGTAATCTTTTAGCTGCTAAATTATAAGATGGCAGAATGGCAAACCAATTAAATTCTCCCAAATAGATATGTCCAATCAAATTAGTATAATTCATTCTGGACCTTCAGTGACAGTATTACCAGTGACAGCAGCTAAAGCATTTTGATTGGAAAAAGAGTTGTAATGCACATGGGATTCACTCTGAGTCATCAACGGGTCACTGACAAAAACTCTTCATTTCCAATTCTGTTTCGGGAATTTCTCCTAATGAACAAACACATGTAAGCATACTCCATTGGCTCAGTGGGCAATGATAACTCCTTTGACCTCAGGTCGGCTTTTAAGTGGTTTACATTAAGAGGACAAAATGTTTCCCTGTGGGCTCCAAAGAATAAATTAAGTTCTGGATTACATTATTATATTCTTAAATGCATTTTATAATTGAAGAAGAAATAAAATGTCATCTGAATTTCCTTTCTTTTTTTGTTAATCTCACGGCCTCCGGTCATTAACCCCTTTGCGTGAGCCCCCTAGTGGCCAGGATGCTGGCATCCTGAGATTGCTCAACTCAGACATTTAGTGCCCCTGCAACAAAAAACTATGCGTGGAAACAACAAACTCTGGTTATAGCTTTATTAGAAGATGATATATGACAACTAAGCCAAATACAGAGTTTCTAATATTCTTTCACCACCCAAAATTTTTAATTAATCATAGGAAGAAAATAAAGCCAAAAATAGACTGAGGTATCTCAATACAGCGGTGAAAAATGCTGCTCAGTGAATAACGAAATAAACAAGAGGAAATATAGCACCATCAATATCTCTGACTAAATATGGAGTAAATATACAATCTTAACATCGGTTTACATGTAAAGATGTCCCTTTCAAGATTCAGAGATCATTTATTGTCTTGAACAATTCATTTAAGAAATAAACACAAATATAAATCGCGTTTTAACTGTATTTGCTTATGGTAGCAGTTGTTTGGTGTGAGTACGCCGCTTTCATAAATGTAGTGCGCACCATTTATGTTTGCTGGTTTATCAACTCAAACACATTGTCTCAGTTTTAGTTAATGGACAGCAGGAGAAAGCACTTGACATAAGGAGCACACAGTCCTTAGTGCTGCAGGATCTGGTTCCTAGAGAGGAGAAGAGTGATGGAGCCCGTGTCAAAGTGCGCTGCATTCATGGGGATGAAAAGGTGTAGCCTACTTCTCACACCACTTGTTACAAGGATGGTCGGTTGGCAGATTTTACAGTGAACTTTGGCTATGAGACTCAAACTTGTGCAACCCAAGTGGGGTGTTTTATTTACAGAAGTGCCCCCAACTATTATACCAACATTTCTATACATACACAAAACAAAAGAATCAGCACATCAATAGAACCCATTAAATTAAATAATTAAACCCACTTACTGCCAGCCACCCAACTGACAGCGAATGACCTGGTTATATGCTAGGCATTACCTGGACTGTACCATTTCCACACAATGTTGAATTATCACAGAAGAAATTACAGTATATTTTTACACATAAAAATCATTATACATATATTATCAATTGCTACTTTATATTTAATAATCATGTATCTATTTGGGTACGAGAAGATACAGTTTATGGTCTCCCCCCATCTAAAATAGCCAATTCTTCTTGTCCAGCACTTCCAATAATATTGCACAGAATCGTGACGTTGGGATTACGTCATTCCAGTTTGAACATGGAACAAACTGAATACTCAACGCCGGTTAGTAGCATTTCCTAACATTGCGTTTATTGAACACGGCATACAATACTAAAATAAATCAATTTAATGTTTGAAACCAGATGTGTATGTTTAAGTTATTTGCAGTACATTATGGTGGTGAACATATGTACAGTAGCGAATGTGTTTGAGTTGACGAACCGGCAAATATAAATGGTGCACACTACATGAAAGCGGCTAAATGTCTGTAATGCAATGTAATTAATTTTATCAAAAGAGAAAGGAGTCATGAAGTCTCGCCAGGATGCATACAAAGATGAACTGAAAAGAGGAAATTATTTGCCCTAATCTTTTCAGTGTATATATGCCTGTAGGTATAAATGCTGTGTTGCATTTAATTCATGACTTTATTGTCTAGGTTCGTTAATATGTGCTAAAACAATACAGTTCTGTTATTGAATTGAACCTCGGTTATGCCATCCACTCCAGTTACTATACAGGTCTCTGTATCAAAAAAAAAAAAGTATTACGTAAAATAATTATCATGTATAACATTTACTGTTTTTAAATGAAGTGTCCAATTCTTAATGGACTCGGTCAATTGGGTACTCGTTAAATCATTATTAAACAAAAAAGTAATTATTGCATTTGTTCACTGATTCACCTACTCTACGCGTTTACTCAATGCCTTTTTTTTAACTATAGCTTCAAATATCCCTATCTCTGTCCATTTATAATTGTTCAAGAATTTTTAAAATGGTGCTGTCCTGTGAAGTTTGTTCTCATATATAATTGTAATTGCAATTTTATTGAACTGCTACAAGTGCTGAGAAGAGATTGGGTGAAATGCACCTGAAGGGTTTTTCTTCAGAGAAGGCATATCGCCCTCTGCAGTTCTCACACTGTAAACGCAACTAAATTTCCTTTGTACTGTCCCCTAGAATGGTGAAACCACAAGCAACAATAATTATATTAATATGCTCTATAATTATTATTATTAGTAGTAGTATTGTTGTTGTTGTTGTCATTATTATTATTATTATTATTATTATTATTATACATACATTGAGTCAGCTGTTGATAAGAACTCATTATGTGTTTGATTAGGGCCACAACCATCAATGGGCCACACAATTCACTTTTTTTTGATGCTTTTGTTCCTGCACAGGTCCCCCACCCACCTCCCTATACATACATACCCACCCCCCATACATAAATACATACATACACATATTCAAGCAAGGAGTATGAGGTACAGCTCAGGCAAAGGCCCTTGAGGGCCAAAAATAAGCAATGCTGCTGAAATGTGTTTATTTCTTCATTCACCCTTGACTGTTCTACAGATTAAAATGATTAAATGCCACACAGGGAAATGTAAAAGGATGCAGGGCTCAGCAGCATTCATGGCCAGTAAATTTACTAACTGAGCCCCGTGGGGGTTGGATTTTGTTACACATATAGGACATTAGTTGTACCCTTTGGACAGTATGAAATAGCTCTTTTAAATCACTGCAGATTCTCATAAATCTGTGTTGTTTTCCATTCAGAAATGTTATGTCATTTTCTGTCATTTAGTCAGTACAATTTCTTAAGATCCTGTGGTGCCAAATGATTTGACCCAGTCGACTCTCTACAAGTATATTTACTACATTCTAATTTAGGGTCACTCTCAAATGTGTCTTTTTGAGGGTTTCTCAATAGTATGTATAGAATGTTAATTTATACATACTAATAGACTTACTTTAGGTTAATAATCACCTTTGCTGAATTCGCATAAACACAGTGAAATTCTATCAACACTTTCTTGAAACATATTTTCTCTGAATGAAACTTTTAAGTAGCTTAAATGTGAATTTGTTTTTCAAAAAACAGAGAACCATAATATGGCCCAGAATTAACCAGAGTACAACCAGCTGCTGCTTTTAGAAGTTTGAATTGAATGTCCTCATTACCCATATATTCCCAAATTGTCAAATTGAAATGCATACAGAGTAAATATTTTGAATACCGTACATATTTTCTGATTTAAAAAATCACTTTTTGTCAGTAAAGATAAAGCCTAAGACTAAATGAACTCTCACAGACTATTGGAGACACTCGGTGAACAAGTAGGGTCATGGAACCGGGCACTAAGACTCCGTTGAATAATGTGGGCTTTGTAAGTAAATGCACTTCTGGTAGAAAAAGACTTTTCGTGCAGTTGCAAGGTTTGTCCACAAGGTGGAAATGGTGTATAAATTTTAGGCTGCATAATGACAATTTACCACAAATTTTCCGGCCTCCTGACATTTCTTCCATGCTTCTGTAGGCTGCATATAGCTTGCAATACATTCGTTTCCACAGTTGAGATGTTCTGCTTGTTTATTGTTCCGTTCCCTGGGGTAGCCTGACATGCTGAAACCAGCTACAGAAAGAAGGCATTACAGAGACAGGAAACGGTATATCTTTGTACTTTGGAATAGTTTAGGATGACCCGAAGAGATCAGTAACAGCTCGTTGAGATACAGTGTTCCGCGGGGGATGCAAATAAGACACCGATCTAGATTTCAGTGACAGTGAAAGGACTCTTTTTCTAAAGTAAAACCCCCTCATCAACTGCTTTCAGAGAATTCCTGAAAGAGCATGGCACTGGGCGAACCAACAAAGCTAACATTGTGTCAGCCCTTGATATCAGTGGTCCTCTGTGTACGGCCTTGTCACACTTGCCCCCTCATTCACATTGCACTGTTTTTTTCCTCCTTTTTTTCAAAACAGTGGGCACACTGTCGACTGAACCTGCTAACCAAGCTTTCGCAGTGCAAGAAAGAACAATAATTGAAAATACAGCAGTCCTGGCTCTGGGAATGTTAGCAGCACGACTGGGCTAAACCCAGCTGGAGTTTAGCAGTGATGTTTTGACCGGCTTATCGGGTGGTGATCACACATGCCAAGAGGTAATCCACACATCTCAGATCTGGTAGTAAACTGATACGCGACCTGCCAGCACCATGCTTCAGTGCCGCGAGGTATGCCGACTGGACAGCGGGAAAATGTCAGCCTCTGTCAGAAGGTCCGGGGTCATGTAGCGCTTCGACACTCAAGGACAGCTGCTTCTACTGGAGAACAGTAAGTACGTTCTGCTTCAACCCATTACTGCTGCTCAGTTTTCCTTGTCTGTCTCCAACTTGTTTGCTTTATAAGGACCGATTAATCTGTGGCATTCCTCCGTTAATAGCTGGGTATAACAAGATATGCTAACTCAGTGGATCGGATCAAGTACTTAAATGCCAGCTTAAGACTGATATATGCATTACATGCATTCTGGTCTTTCCTCATAGCACATGGAGACGTTGATGTTGTGAACAGAAATTACTGGTTAGTTATCAGTTCAATTCTGTTTCATTTGTTAAATTTACTTGTGTATATTGTGTTGTACAGTAGTTAATCCAAAACTAGGTGGCAGAGGCACTTTTAAACAGTTGCATTTAGCAGTCTTGTAATCACAGCAAGAAAAAGTAAACACAATAAATATGGAGTCACTGCTGTATGAACAAAACCAAACTTCAGTAATAAAATCAAACTGAGTAATTCATGCCATGCTGGATGCACTATGTAGTGTCTGTGCATTCTTATCTATTTTGTGTGGCAAGATGAAGAGCAGCACGTATTGGTCGGACTTGGAGGCGTATAAAATGTGTGAATTTGTTTTTTATTTATTTTTTCTCAAAAAACTGAGGGGAAAGTACTATGGGCCTTATTTACTAAGACCTCTAGCACGTGCAAACATTTTAGCAGGCGCAAAACCAATAATATGACCAGTGATCTGCCATGGAATTTGTTTTGCACATTGGTTATGTTATTAGTTGTGCGTGCTCTAAAAGGTTTTGCATGTGCAAACGGACTTGATAAATCAGACACTGCATGTAAGGCTGAATGTATCCAGGAGTCTTATTTAGTGATATCATTTACATACTTTGATATATTCCTGTTATATATCAGCCATTTTGGAGAGGCTTTCATTACACCAGCAACAAATAGCTGAAAATAATGCGTCTCCATAGGCATTACGCACTCAGACGCACATTTGTAATTGTTAGCATATGATCCGTGGCTGAGTCTTTTTAAGTCATCTCATGGTTAATTAATTAGGCATCTCTTTCAAAAAAAACTTTGATCAGTGTCTGATGAAGTCAATTGCAGATTGCATGCTGTGAATTAAAGTTTCTAATACTGTACACAGCTCAGATGATAACCAGGCGGGCTAGGAGACAATTTTGGTTTCGGAAAACCTAGATGAATAGTTCACATGACCATTAGGCCTTACATAATCACAATTAGGCATACAAAAATGTTGTGTACATGCAACCACTCTTAGAAAATAAATTTGTTCCAGATTCAAATCTCACTGAGGTAAGATGTGTATTTATCTCAACTGCATTTCTTTATTTGCTGTGTTTATTAGTGGCTGAGTGATGGAGGCGTCCTCCTTAATGGGATAAACAAAAAATCATGTAATTAATTTTGTGATCTTTGTGTCACAAGATAATATTTGTACAGATTGTCACACTATATCACAAGTGCATCAGCACTGGAGTTTGGAGCACTCAACTCCTCTTCAATGAATGCCTGTGTCAATATGCACTTTGCCTTCCCACAATCCACCAGAAAGGGTTTGATCTTTATTTTGTTGCAATATCACAGTTTAGTGTTGTGAAAATGCAGAGCATAAAAAATGTGAGTCTGAAACATTCACCACTGACAGCAAACAGCCTACAGCTTAGTAAACTCACATAAAGGGGGATTGTTGACCTCTTAGCTCTTCCACAAGCTTCTAGCTGTAGATGAATTCAAACGCCCTCTTACAAGTCAGAGTGAATAGCGCCTGCAGTAAGAAATTAACTGGTTTATAAACTGGTACTTCAGGACCAGCTTGCAGATTGAGCCATTACCATTACATCCATGTGTTTTTTCATGTTTTATCATGGCTCATTATGCATCAAAACAGTACCAGATATAACAATGTCACTGCAAGCAGTAATTACATGGTCCAAGTGCCATCAAAACGCACCAATGAGTAAGCTGTATAATCCCTGATGGGAGAATTGGTTAATTCCATCCCTAAGATACATAATGCTGCTGTCCATCCCAATTCAACCCCCAATATCTCCTCAACTATCTTACAAATGGATAACAACCCCCACAACAAACCTTCACTTAGATTCCATATTGGCGCTTCGCTTCATAGAGACTACATATTCACCATGTTCATTGAGAGCAAGTAAAAAACATCCCTAGAATTAAACAACAATCCATAATTCTCTGCGTTTATCTGGTAGGAGGCTAGGAAAACAATTATTGGATACAAAATGATATCCTATACATGGCAATTAATAGCAGAGAAAACCTTTGAAGACTGAAAACATACACAGCTCCCATCGCACATGAACAGTTTACAGTAATCCGCACCAGGTCATATTCAACAGACCAAACCTTGATCTGAAGAAACCGACACTTACTAGACATGTCTTGACATAAATATAAACTTTTAATTTTGCAGGATGTTTTGGTGATGCAGTTACAGGGGAAAACAGCCAAAACGCCACCATGAGTACCAATGAGAAAGTTCAACAGATCAGTTTTCCACTGAAAGAAAATACCTTCTGGTCTTTTGCCATGAATGATTCAGACAGCTCCTGTGATCTTGTGGTGTTAAGGAATGTCACAGATTAAAGGTTTTTAATGACCCCTGCTTCTCAAAGATTTTTCAAGGGTGATTCCTCTACTATTGATCTCTCTCTCTCTCTCTCTCTCTCTCTCTCTCTCTCCGTCTGTCTGTCAGTAAATTCAGTATTAAGCACAACAACAACACATTCCCTGGTTTGCATAGGTTTCCTGCAGAATTCTACATTCCTCTAAAATTTTTTGAATAAAAAATCAGATCGACTGATAGATTCCCACAACACACACTGTCTCAATTTTTTCATTTATTCCAAAATTATTCTGATAGTGTTTGAGACTGCTATCCCTCTGCAACTGTGACACCAAAATAATTTTAAGCCTTTTCCCAGAGACTGAAGTTAATTACAACTTTCCAAATTAGGAACTTGACACTCATAGGACCATGTGAAGTGAAGAATCTTTAATTTAATCAACCACCCCAAACACATCATCTGTTATCACTGGATAGAGACGAAATTTAATAGGATCTCTTATCTCTTAAAATTGATGCATGATGGAAAGCATGCAAAATAACCCAAATAACTTCACTCCGTCCAATCTGGCACATCCCCAACTTCAATACCATTGATCCTGAGATCATGGCAACAAAGTGGGGATATGCCCAATCATGTCTTTCGAAATGGCTCCATTGCACCATTGTACCCCCCCCCCCCCCCCCACACACACACACACACTATTAATATAGGCTAATTACTTAACATAGCATAGTTGTTTCCTAAATATGCTGTATATGGCCTTCATCTTTGGATTTTGAATAGGGGAAACTATGGTTAAGAATGGCAAATATTCACAAGTTTTCACTGTGTATATTTCATAGCTCATATACAAACTATTCATGAGACAATTTTTCTGTGCAATGTGCACTGTGTGATTTTTACAATGTGCCGTTAATACATATTTGAATACTAGTATGATGCACAGGTTTCTACCAGTGACATTACTTCTCCCCTCCCTGAATCTCAAAGGGGAAAAGAGGATATTGTCTTAACCAATAAAGAAAGGCATTAGCCAGTTGCACCCCCGACACCCACCACCCCCACCTCCACTCTCTCTCTCTCTCCTGTAGGCATTGCAGAGAGATGCAAGCTGCTAGCAAACAGTGCGTGTTGGATTGATTCTGGAGGAGGGAGGGAAGGTCTTTCAGGAGGTGAAAAAGGCACCGTCGGGAGCGGGGGAAAGGAAGAGAGGGCGGTGGCCGGCCATCATGGGTACACCTCTGAGGAGGAAACCCCCAGCTTTGGAGTAAGTATGTCTATCTTTCCTCCTACACCGCGCATCGTCCTGAGGTTGCCATGGTGATGGTAGCCTAGCGGAGGCTACGGCTACGGCTGCCATGGCGATGGCTCCTGCGGGGATGCGGGATGCGGAGCCGCTGCTAAGCGCCTCAGCCCTTCGGCGCCGCCGCTCGCTGCCTGCGTGTACGCGGAAGTCTTCTCGCGTGTATTATTCATAAAGACCCGTTCCCCCCCGATCGCCGTAGGGGTGCGGAGTCGGCGTTTGTGTGAATGCTTCTCAGTGCCGGTTCTAGTGATGCTGCAGAGAGAGAGAGAGAGAGAGAGCGAGAGAGCATGCCTCATCCTTACACGCTTTCGGTTGAGCAGACATAAGGAGAGACGCATTGTTGCCCTGTTCTTGGGTGTTGTCTACTGATTCAGCAGAAAGGATGCGAGAGAGCCATTTATATGTCGGTGTTCTGCAAACACAAAAAGAAGGCATCTGAACGCTGGAATTCTTTCAAAACGAATACGCGCCGTTCTCTCGTCTCGACGAATGCTACTCCTTCGACTAGCCGCCATACATGCATGTGCGTTATGTACGCCCAACGACACACGTTCTCCTTCGTGGTCGCACATGCTAAAATCGTGGTTTTTAGGGTAATTTCTTAGCACCCCTTTACGGAAACATGCGTTTTACATAGTATGTGCTTTGCATTGACAAGGTCACTACCCTGACAGGTGTGTCTTGATTGTCGGGACTCGCGTCCCTTTACAAGAGGGTAATATACTGCATAATATGGACAAATCACTGTGGCTTGAAATGTGTGCTGATGTCCTTCCCTGACATGATTGGTCCCAATACTTATCATGTTGTGAAGTGCTTGAATGCATTAATTCACAGTTCATTTGTCACTTGCGTGCAGAACAAACATGGTGACCATGATGGGTGTGACAGCAAGATCAGATTGGCTGCAATTGACGTGACGTACAGGCGCCACTGTATCAACTAATAAGACCGCTTGCAATGGCTTTGGTCAGCCAAGAAGCTTTTGGATAATTGTAATGAAGTTTTTAACAGTAGATCTATTATAAAACAATGCAATATGTCCTTGTACTGCTAATAGGTCGTACTATTAATTTTGTTAAAGGAGAATAGTTTCACAACAGAGAAAATGTTCCTACATTTCATTGTTTTCCTGAAAAGTGCAGTGGAAAAAGTGAGAGATTACCTTTTGCTTGGAATTTCTCAGGCCTGTTAATTGATGGACTTTCCATGGTTTGTTGCCATATCCCATAAAAAACAAAATAAACCTCACTGTACCTTCACTTTATTTTTTAAACCCCGCAGTACGTTCACTTAATGTTTCAAACCTCATGGTAAACGGTTAAATGGTAAAAGATAACTGGTCAAATCTGATGAGTGCCAAGTAAATATAATGCACAGCGAGCAAAAGGAATATGATATTGGTTAAAAATAAGACTGTGTAATATATGCTTAATGTCAAAATTGTAAATTGAGTATTACTAATGATGATATTTATGTATATATTTGGCTCTAATTAAATTATGTAATTAGGCTAGATGGCTACTGCTGTCATTAATTGCTAACTACTACTTAGTTATGGTAGATGAAATATGAAAATCAATGTTTTTCAATTACCACAGCATGTGTTATGCTGTGTAGGTTAAAAAATATATATAATTTGTTTAAACTTGACATGAAAAATAATAATAAAATGAAAGAAATGTTAAAAATCAGCCTCTCAGCTAACAGCAGCAGAATGCTTTCATAATGTTTCATAGTGTCTGTTATATTACTGCACAGCTTGTGAACTGCCTTATAGTTCCACACTTAAAGCTATTCATCCATTGTTTAAGGACACTGGAGGTTTTGTCTCATTTTGTCTCAAATGTTTACTGTGTTGCTAGCGTATGGTTAGCTACATCAATTGTAGAATTTGCTCTAAATTTGCAGTCTCAATTTCTAAGAATGGCAATAGGCACATTTATTTTCTAAATCATTATGTTATGTTTAGGGAATGTTTGCATTGTTTATGTTTATTGTACTTTGCTTAGGATTTGCTTGATTTCATACTGTTGTTTATATTCCTATTTGTATTTTTCTGCACTAACTGGAGATTCTTTGACTTGACAACATACTTATGTAAACAGGAAAATAACTCATGTAGAATGTATTCTTAACTATCTCCTGTGCAAGATTCATAAATACACTGGCCTCTTTATAAGCAAATTATGACTATGGAAAGACTTTTAACCGGTCACTTCAACTTTAGTTTTGCTCCAGAATACATGACTAAAGACCCAGAGGCTATTTTAGACTTTCTGAATACATTGGCTTTAATGATGTGCAGGTTGACGCTGCAGATTTAACCATGGGTGGTCTAGGGAAAAAAATACACATTACATTGGGGTCAGTCAGGGTGATGCTCATTTTGAACTGCAAGACTGCAACAGAAGAAAAATTACATTCAGTCGATAGGATGATGAGTTTGGAGATTATAGCAAAGATACTGCTGTATATTGACAACCAGTTTGCCATCCAGGAAGGTGACAGCAGAAACTAGATTAGCTTCTGGATGGAGCAGTAAAGCAAATTCAATCCCGCTACTTAGAGATTTCTGTAATTCTAATTTATGATCAATTCTAATATGATTGCTATAGTATAATTATAGTTGTAATTAAAGATGCTTTAATATGGATTGGATGGGTGTTGGCTAGAATGCAGTTGACCTGTATGTCAGTAATTGGCATGCATGCTCTTCTTTATGTTATTAAAATAAGTTAGAACAGCAGGAACTTATGGAAGCAAATTCAGGAAGGGACATTCACTTCCTGTGTACTTTTCAGTACGGTTTCATGAACACAGCTACAATTGCAAACAGCAAGTCACGAGGGTCCAAGGCCAATTTTCGGAGTTTGTAAAGTAGCTAAAATGGTTTGCATGTTTTTTTTCCCCCTGTACTGCAATAGCTCAGTTTTGAATGGACATTGATCTGTGGTGTTTGGTGGCTGCAAACATGAAGGAGGTCAGGTTACATTTCATTACAAAATTTGGACATCCACCCATTTGCTGGGAATGTGCTTTGCTAATAAACCAATGGTCAGTCATTTAATACGCCAAATAAAATAAACTACACTCTGACAGTCCACATCATTTTGACCAAAAAATTTGAGAATATGACAGTTTGTTAAATCTTTAATCCATTCACAAAATGGATGATTGAAGTATTACAGAATGTGTTTATATTGCCATAAATTCCTAATTCTAAAAATGTGAGGATTTGCCTAAGAAACATAAGATGAAGATAACTGCAGATCATTAAAGATTATAACAGCTGGTTGTGCAGAACTGCACAGTCAACTTTAAGTGTTTGTGTGAAAGTATACTTTATTGTCAGTAATATTCCCAGAATTGTTATACATCCAATTCTGATTGAAGCATCTGTTTCTCATCTTAGTGGCATATCCCCTGAGAAAAACTATAAATAGTTTGTTTAAAAAATGTGCTTGAACCAGGGAAAACACACATTTGGGGCAAAGGTCTTGTCATAACAAAGAGAGTGCATTTCTTCTGGCGCATTGACGGCCTGTTCCTTTGCTTGTGTGAGATTAATACTGTAGTACACGGAAACCTAAGGGCTTAGTAAGGCATGTCTTCCTCACACTGCTGTCATTGACATATTATCCAGAAGGGCTCCCTTGATGTGCTCTGCGGCTTGTGTACCTGAAGCATTGTTCCGCTTCAGTTTGTCTCGACTCTGGGCTGAAGTCCATTTTAGTCAAAAAGTGTTTGGTTGGCTGAGAGGACTGGAGTGCTTGGAAGGTCTGCCATAGTTCATTAGGGAGAGGCTTACTCTCTGTACCATCCATTCTGTCAGTGGTAATGCTAATTTGTTCATGCTCTTGATGTACATCGACCATTGTGAATGCAGCTATTGGAGCTAGTCTTTATATACTATTAAGCATTAAGTATTATATAAATTACTAAATAGAGTCAAGTAATTAGTATGATTTGTTGCATATTAAAAAACATTGTCATGGAAACAGTGATTATGCATTGATAGATCACACATGATGGTCATGCATTAATTTTTAATTCAAGAATACTCCACATATTAAAGATAACCATACACATCATATATTGTAGATTAAAGGGGCGGCCAACTTTGATCCTGGAAAACCACAGGGTCTGTCGGGGTTATTGATTCTCATCAAACGGCTAAAGCAGTCCGTTATGCAGGTAACTTAAAGTACTTGGTATCTTCTCAAGGACCGGCTTACACACTCTGTATCATACTGGCAGAAGGATGTAGCCTAAATCAGCTTCGATGGTTTGCCTGAAACCTTTATAGTACCTTTATAGTATAGTACAGACAGATATGGAAACATATATTCCACAAATATGCTGGCCAGCTTTGCAAAAGAAGATAAAGGAAATGTATTGACATCATACCTCATGTCATGCCTTGTTATTAAGTTACACATAGGGCCCGTGGACATTATTGGCCTCTTTTGGAACCGCTGTAGTTCCGTCCTCTCTGCACTCTGAGGGCTTTACACTGTGAAGAATCGTGTTAAAGAATCACCCCACTGCTGAACATTAATAATCTGAATCAATAATCTGATTCATAAAGTGGAGCTCAAGAGGATGTAAAATGACCCAGATGTAAACAAAAAAAAAAAAAACATTCTTACTGTTTTACTGAACAGTAGGTATATATATTTCACCAATTTAAAATCCAGGTGCATAATTGCTTGGGCTCAATAAATGGCGCTCTACTTTGAGAAATTCATGAGTTATGGCTGTCATTGGTCTTAGTTGTATTTGTGTGGTGGATTTTAGAGAGACATGATCACAAAGATGTGTTTCATGAAAACATGAAAATAGGGAAGGTTTGTGTATGCTTGTTTGGCTGTGTTGCCACTTCCCTTTAACTGTACCATTGTGCTGACTTGCACTGTCAGGCTGATTAAATTAATCATTGATGGTAAAAATGGGTGCCTCAATATTGTTGAACATAATCATTTCTGAGATCAAACTGCCTACAGTGACGCCTTGAGGTCATTGGCTGAATCACTGGTCACGTGTCTCATATCATGGGGTTATGAATAACTACCAGCCCTAGTTATACATTATTTATTGAGATTTTCTGACAAATGCTAAATTTCGAACTCCTATATGTTACAATTCCTAATGATTTTTCTGTTGACCAAAACTAAACCCAACACAATTAGGCCTTTGGTCTTTTTTACATTATTAACTCATTAGTAAAGGTTTACTCTTGTATTGAAAGAGGTTGTTAAAAAAATTGTACTTTTGATGTCGTTTTGTATATTTAATATCTAACTGCGTTATTATAATTCTCTCAAATTATTGGTAATATTAGTATAAATTGTGTCATTATGATGCCACTGTTTTCTCGTGGATTCAAAAGGAATGAGAATGCTTCTAAATATCAATCTTTGTCAGGTTTTTCTGTCCTGTCAAAAAATTGAAGAGAATAAAGGAAAGCTAATGAAAGATTCTTCCCCTTATGATTGGGTAAAAACACAAATTAACCCAGGTGAGGGCTTGGAAAGTTACAAACAATCAGTGCTGTACTGGTATGGGTATGAATGACAAATACATAGCTTGCTAGTTAGCAAAACAAAATATGAGTATGAACCACAAACGCATAACTTGCTAGATGGCAAAACAAAAGTCCTCTGAATTTAACTTTTCAGATGGCAACTTTGTATACATTTCATAATGTAGGAAAGATATTTTTTTAATGCAGAACTGCAAGATCCATCTCGGTAGAGGTCAAAAGGCTTCTTTAAATGATTCTCAAGGACAGCGATTTATCAGTTTAATTTATGGCTTCCCCTTTTAAAGAAACAGCTGCTCTGCACTCTTCTGAGGCACGGGCTCATCCCCAGCTGTCTTTTGGTACATATTGTAGAAAAGAAACTTTTCCAGAGAGAAAAAAAAAACATACATTCTGTTCTTTTTCAGCAGAACGCACCAAAACCGACTGGCATGGCTGGTATTTACATCCGCCAAATTGCACAGATTATTTCAGTAACTGTTCTTATTCCGAAAGAACTGTAGAGGAGCAGATTATTGACTGGGACACAACAGTAAAATTACTTTGCCGGAAGATATCAACTTTTAGAAGACTTGTTTTTTTTTTTCTTTTCAGAGTTATGGAATAATTCTACAAATAACCGAAAACGTTTGAAAACACTCAAGTCAAACATACTTTACTGATCGGTTGCGGAAAATGTTTCAATGGCAATGTTCGCTTATTTTCTCATTTCTTGCATGCTCTGTCAGCTATTTCTTGGATCAGCAATTTCCCTCCGTATATTGGCTGTTGTATCCTGTTGAGGGAAAATTTCTCTAGCAGACGGCTAGCAAAGAGGTCAGTAATGGGGTGATTCATTGTAAGCTGGCATTATACATGAATGGTGTTTTCATAGTTGTTTAAAATGTGACTAACTTGGTTTTTTTTTTACATTGAAATTATTTTTGTCGCAATTAAATGTATCCTGAAAGCAATAACAAGGCTTGCTATTAACTTCTGAATAGCCGTGTAGTCATATCTGTATGAAATTTGCTTGTGTAATTGGGCTCTACACATATACTGAATTTCCAGCTTTAATTTACCTCTGGTGTACAATTAATCCAATTTGGACTTTTAGTGCATAACAAAAGTATGGAGTGAAATGTAGAGAAGATAGGTGGAGTAGCTCATTAAGTTCAGACGAAATAGGGGAATACCGTATGCCAACACCACAGAATAAGCCTCTCATTGGGAGAAAAACTGAGCACGAGTAAAGATAAGCAGTCAATAATTCATTCCGTGCTCCACACTGTACACAAGGCCAAATCCGCTGCAGGTTTTTCACCTCACCGCTCAAAGCGCACACATGCTCACAGATTAGTCTTGGCTACGTTACAGTGAGCACTGTTTGCATTAAGGATATATTATAAATGTATGGGAAATGTATTGTATTGAAACAGCGTACATGAGCTACTGAGGCTGAGGGGCCTTACCAAGCCAGGCTGCTGACAAGTTTTTGATTACAGAAACAAAAGAAAAAGGCTGAGATATCCGCAGTGTACAAAGCATAACCCCCTCAGCGTACATACGTCTTCCCTTTAATGGACTTCTTTATGTTAAAGCCTGTCTGCCACACGGTGACATGTCTCCCTGTCACAGATGTTATATGCCGTGCAACCGACTTCTTAGAACCTGTCAAACTCAAATGATTTAATTCTTCAAAGGATATAAAAGTGGTAGCTATATCATTTAAAGCAGCATGAGGTGGAATGGACATGTCTATCCTATGTGTGTAAAGAAAATATATTCTGGACTTGTGTGAATGAACAAAGCAGTGCTTGGTAACACAGCTTTTAAGAAATACAATAGTTATAGTACTAGGCCTATATAGTTACACAGTATTAGTCATGACAGCTTTTTAGGAATGACATTTAAGAAACAAGATTAAAAATTACAACAATGATGTCACATGCCAGGGCTTCTGAACTTCAACGTAAAACTAACTACTCTATTTCACCTTCAGTTGGTTTTAATAATGAAAGTTCTGCCATGTTGCACTGCCAGTTTGTTCTAAACGTGTGGACAAAAATGGCTGCCAACTGAACTTTTAAAACAAAAATGAACAGCTTCTCTTCCTTCTTTCTTTGATTTGGCAGCAATCACACAGTTAAGTTAGAATTCAAAGTAAAATACCATTTATTAGCTCATACACATTATGTAAAAAAAGAATTAATTAATAAAAGTAATTAAATGGAATACATTGTGCAGAGCCAGAAAACATTTTGAGAAGGAGAAAGTTTTATTATTAGGTGGAGTATTTCAACAGCATTTGTATAGGAATGATTCCATCCTACAGTTCAACATCACTACATCTGGGTTTTTCTTTCATCAGCTATTCTTACAAGTGGGTTGCACTGTAATATTACCAGTTATGAAAGTAATTATTTCTACACTTGGAACAGGTTCTTGCTTACCTTTGTGGGCAGTGAGATTTGTAATTTTCTGGAGGTTTTATACTTGTTTGTAATTACATTTATGGATAATATACATGGAAGGTCGTATTGTGTAACTAGTGCAGGTGTTGTGGTCAGTGTATGGTCAAAAGTGTATTAAACCTGCAGTTAAATACCATATGTGTAGGAAGGTATAACATTTGTCATTGGTGGTCTGTATTCTGGACAGCCATGTTTTTTTTCTGTGAAATCTTAGCCTGTCCAGGTTTAGAATTTTACCAGTTGTACTGTATATAGACTACTTTCGAAATATATCTTCCAGCAAAAATAGATAGAATATGTAGTGTGGGAACAATCCAAGTGTCTGCCAAAGGATAGTTTACACAAAGTTTACGGAAATGCATCCGGGCCAAATGACTTAAAACTAGGAGCGCTGTGACAGGTCATTTGACCTGTCACTGAGATATTTCGGAGTTTAGGATTTTTTTCATTTAGTTACTAGCAAGCTACATCATCCGCATTCACTGACTTTTCCTAAATATTTGTTCTTTACGTACCAGCGTAGTAGGAATGTCAAAGTCCCGTTTGGAAAATGTTAAAAGCACCTTATTTCACTTCCGTGTGTGTTATAACAGTGTTGTTAAATTACGGCCGTCTTCAGACTAAGGAGTCAGTTTTCCTTCACCACACCAGGAGGCGCAAGGATATACTTTTCATCGCGGTGGACACGCATTTATATTTGTACGAATGTTTTATTTATTTTGTTATTAGAAATATTTGTTTATGTTTATTTTGAATAATACATTATATAATGTTTTAAATATGTGATCTTAAAAAATATTTTTATAGGCTATTGCGTTCGTTTTGTGATCATTTGTTTATGCCTATGCCTTTCCCTTGTGTTCTGAAATCATAGCCCTACATTTTATTTTTACAGTTATTATACAACTGGAAATTTCTAAATAAGGGTTAAAATAAAATTGATCCGTCTTCAAATGCATAAACAATTTTTTTTTTTTCAATTTTATGCATTATCATTCTCGTGCACAATGGCTGCATGCGACACGTTCACGTACAACAACAATGCTGCGTATGATATTGAAAAAACTAAATCTAAGCTAAAGAAACGACTACAATATAACAAGATAAAAATATATTCGAAGCGCTATTTGTTTCGGCTGTTAATTTGTTTATTCATAGAATATTACAGTGAATACGTCTTTTTGTAGGCCAACCCGGACGTTTCTTCCGCCATGGGTTCCCTCGGCAGATTGCCAATGCATTTTTCCAATAGGGATTTAGTTTTCTTCCGAAAATAAGACCTATGGTTAATTTATGCCTAAAACAGTTTCACGTTTTGTTTTACGAGTTCTATGGGTTCGCCGCTCACTCACGCTTAGCGTTCGACGCTCAGCGTGCATGCGAGCTAGTAAAACAAGAGTGGTTATTGCAAAAATGTGACCGCTCTTGTAGTTTCAATATAGAAACTTAGCCTACTTTTCAAAAGCACATGACAGCTTAGAAATCCACGGTTGACAAACAATCGTGAAGCTCATTTAGGCTTACGTTCACCACAAACCTTACTTTCGGCAGAAAACTAAATCCCCACGGGAGAAATCTGATGAGAACCCAATGCCAACTTACTTCCGGGTTTTAGGACTACAAACTGTAACACTATTGCAAAAACAATCAAAAATAAAGAAACCACTACAATACAGCATGATAAAAATATATTTGAATCATAGCGTAGTTTGTTAGTTTATAGTTAGTCATGGTTTGTTTCGGCTGTTAATTAGTTTATTTATAGAGTGTTTCAGTGAAGACGTCTTTTTGTACACCAACTCGGACGTTTCTTCTGCCATCGGTTCCCTCGGCAAATTTCCTATGCATTTATCCCAGACGGATTACGTTTATTTAGTGCACTTGTTATCAGTGGACTTTCTGTGAGTTCTGATCAAGCATACCTTGCTCGTTGATGTATACACACACACACACACACACACACACACACACACACACACACACACACACACAAAATATGCTAAAAAAAATTATAGCTGTATCATATCCTATTTTCTGTGAGGTAAAAATGTGACGTGACACATTTGGCTTTTGAGGGACCAGGAAATAGGGGACATTCGTTTCAGGGAGTAAAGGTTTTGGGGGGAAAAAATCATTGTGGAAGCACGCGAGTGGTGACACGATGTCCGGTTAGGCTAGGCTTTGCAGTTGCTATTATGTATAACTCCACAATTTTTTAAAAACATAGTATTAACCTTTAGGCTACTTGAGAGAACAATAAATGTAACTATTACATAGCCTACAATCAAAAATGATTTCTCAAACGTGAAGTGTCTTGTGATGTGTTCGTGTGGTGTATGCTGTTATTCCGTTGAGTAAACTAGTAATAAAAATCTTTTTTTAAAAACAGTAAACTAAATAGAAAAAAAAGAATAAAAATGTAGAAAAAAGTATAAGCAAGAGCGAGAGATTGTTGCGTAACTAAAAGTAATACAAGGCATACTTTGTAGCGTAACTAATTACGGCTAAGCAAAATACTTGTATTATTTTTGAGTAGGCTAACATAACATAATAATATTATGTGCCGGACAAATAGAACATTTTACCTCTCCCTGGAGAGATATCAACTTTCAAACATTCACACGTGGCATAAGTGAACCATTCTCAAGTGGGACATTCACATGTCAATCTAAGGGTAAGGGTAAGACCACTGATCTGTATGGGACATTCAACGCTCACCCCTCCCCCACCCGAGAACACAGAAAACTTCAGATGCTTTAGCGAAGCATGGCACAGCATGGTTATGCTGACCGTAATTTTTCACTTACTTAGAAACGAAAGCACATATTCATGCATGCACGTATAAAGATGAGACGGCATCTTGAGCAATGTGCCATCGACCGAACTTGCAATGTCAAATCACATGATGGCAAAGGCAGCTAAGCTTACAAACTCCGCGGCATATAGGCGACCAGCAGCTCTTTAGTTTGTTGGTCAGTTGGTCCACAAAAGTGTCCTCCTGTGGATGCATGCGCGGTCGCAGCTATTGCGGATTTGGGCTTGTTATTACTGATGTTTTATGTTTACTATTAACATTTAGCCTACTAATGTTTTATATTGATTTTCTTGTTTATTGATTTGATATCAATAAATACATTTGCTTATCCATAGATTGAATGGAAATTTTTAAATATTGTTTTCACAGTTGAAAATGTAGGTTTTGAAAATATAAGTTAGGTCTATTGAGGTGAAGTCTCCAATCGCCATCACTGGTGTCGTGAGGAGGAAGAAAATCACACCCCTCTGCGAAGCTGAACATTCACACCTACTGGGTTTGACTCGGGGCCATAGAGAAAAAACTATCAGCTCTGGTTTCGCTAAAGGCATCTAAAGAATTCAGTATTCTGGTGCTGGGGGAGGGGTGAGGGACGATTCAATGGATGAGCGTGAACGATCGTGCGTGAATAGCTGGTAGTTTTTTTGAAGCTATTATCATGAGTAGGCCTTTTAGGCCTACTGAGTAGTAAAAAGAGAAATGCCCAAAACAAAGATACAAGTGTCACACTTTTACTTGTTTTTTAAGTTTTACTTATTTATAGTCATAATAGGTTCGGACCTTGTTTCATATTCAAAAATTAGAGCCTTGCACGTTAGGAACTGTGTTAGAAGACTGCTCACGCTGTCTGCGTAGATGCAACAGCACATGCATAAACTATCGGGATGCGTTGCGTGGGAATATAGGCGTCTCTGTGCTTTACCATGTCCACGCAATCATTGATAGGGTTTATGGAGTTTATGAAACTAATTGCCCACATAATTACTATTCCACTTTCAGCAATACATTTACAGTTACCAATCGGGAGAAACAGGTCGCTACCACTAATGTTACTAATGATCGGCACATGTAATGAACAATTTTCTTACACTATCATAGGATTGACAGCCCAAGCAAGAATCACGTCAAATAACCAGGAATAAATGTATCATTATTTATATTCTTTTAAAATATTTAAAATATTGCGATCGTTTCGTTATCATCTCTCATCGATCGACACTGATGCCAAAAAACTGCCAGAAACCATCGCCCATTACAACGCAACAAAAATGGGAGTGGATGTTTTGGACCAGATGGCACGGCTGTATTCGGTCAAGGGGGGCAGTCGTCGTTGGCCAGTTGCCGTTTTTTACAACATTTTGGATCTGGCTGCAATCAACGCCCATGTTTTGTACACGCAATGCATGAACAAAACAATTAGTCGGAGAAGATTTATTCTTGAGTTGGCCAAGGAGTTGCGTGCAAATCACATGACCGCAAAGGCAGCTCCGCGGCGTACCGTCCTAGCGCCCCTCTGCAGTCCAGAAACCCCCAACACACCACAGCGAGAGCGGTCACTAAAAAGAAAACGCTGCCAGGTATCCAGATGTGGAGGGAACAAAACTTGTGATATCTGTGACAAGTGTAAACGACTTGTCTGCGGCAAATGTACAAAAATGCAACCCAAGCTCTGTCTTGAATGCTGACGGCGTTACCGCATTACCAGCAGCTCTATTGCTAATGTTTTATATAGATTTTTTATTTATTGATTTGCGGGGTGATTCTAAATAATTCAACTTGCTAGCTATATATTTAGCTAACGTTATATTTTCAAAATCGTTTCAACTTCCTAACAATGTGCTGTATGCTTTTTGATCTAATAAAGCAAATTACTGAAGACAGGTGTCTCGTCTTTTTACTTTGTTGCTATCTCAATTTGACTTTGTGTGTGCGCTGAAGCGATAATCAGTTTTGAAATTCCACTTGGTTGCTAAGGTCTTATGTACAGTGCGGTATTATTCAGTGTTACGAATGGGTGTTTTTTGTAATTACGATGAACAAGAGACTTCTTTGGATTTCGAATCCCCAGTCGAATAGTCACAGCTAGCTAGGCTATGACCTGCTTGCCTGTATAGCCTACATGTTTTCTGGTCACCGGAAAAAACTCGTTTGAACAACAGAATTCTTGCATGTATATATTTGCTATGGTCTTATGTACAGTGCGGTATTATTCAGTGTTACGAATGGGTGTTTTTTGTAATTAGTCTACGATGAATAAGAGACTTTGGATTTCGAATCCCCAGTCGAATAGTCACAGCCAGCTATGACCTGCTTGCCAGTGTAGCCTAGCCTACATGTTTTCTGGTCACCGGAAAAAAACTCGTTTGAACGACAATATTTTTTACATGTATTTTTATAAAACAGAAAACCCGACCCTAAAATTCGCACGGGTGATAATGCGTTTCCCTCCAACGACAGCGATCAGTGATCACATGCGGAGGGAAGCGGCTAATTTTAGCAAATTGGCGATTTATATGTTGTTAGCCAATTTGATTATTAGCATTTATGATATTAT
Organism: Anguilla anguilla; assembly: GCF_013347855.1. Lineage (NCBI taxonomy): Eukaryota > Metazoa > Chordata > Actinopteri > Anguilliformes > Anguillidae > Anguilla > Anguilla anguilla. The sequence continues at coordinate 27,367,517 of NC_049214.1, forward strand.
GCATGAAGAATAAACTGTCAAATTTGTTTTTTGAAAAACAGGTTTGACCTCCCTACAATCTGTTTATTGTTAGCTTTTCATACAGACATACTGTTTATTCTAAATACATTTATATTGCAACAATGTGTTGACTAGAATGCCGAGCCGTAACTAAAACATAACTTACTCTGATACTCTGACAGTCTAAAATCTCGCAAATATTTCATTAGGACAATGGGCTGGCAACCTTTGTCAGCTCCTGTCTAATAAGCGCCATCTAGCGAACAATGCGAATATTTCCAGTTTGAAGGCTAATGTGTCTTTTGACCCTTGGCCGCGCGAAAAGTTATTTGAATGCCAGGAAATGGTCCGGCGCTCCTAGTGTTAACCAGATTTTTACCCTTTGAAAGATGGAACAATAAGTGCCTAAATGTGTCCTCACAGGTTTTCATGCAGTTTGTATGATTCAAATGATGGCTTCCTTTTCTAAGAACCAACAGAACTAGTATTAATTAATGTGATTTAAGCTATGTAAGAAGTCATCAAAATGTACTTCACGTGGAATGTTTGATAGTTTTAAATTCATGAAAAGCTAAAACATTTGTGAAGTGTTGTCCTCCAAGGCAATCGATTCCTCTCTCAGCCACAGGACTGCAGGCTGAGAACAAGCATTTGGCTACGTGCATTTTGGAGGATTTGTGCACTTGGCTGATGAAGGATGCTCTTAGACCTGGTTTGCTGTTGGTACTGGGCATCTTATACAGGGAGAACAGGAAAATTGAGAAGTTACAAGCTAGTGGTTAAGAGTTCTGATTAACCATGCAAACCAGCATGCACTGTTACAGTATATATAGCCTACAGCTGTAAGAAGGTTGATGTGAAATAGCGATAGAAGTCGCAGAAGTAGAATGTTGCAGTTTTTAAGAAAAATGAAATGTGCTGTGATGTGTTGTGTGGGCTTGTTGTTTAGTGGGCATTTGATAGATACTCTGGCTTTTTAAATAAAATATTATTATTTAGCCTATAAATGACAGTTTCAGAATTTGCCATTTCAGTTTCATCATTATTGAAAGAGAAGGTACCCTACCAAGGAACATTCAACGGCAGACAAAATAAGTATGGCGACCGGCAGCTTTGCAAAAGGCTAAATCTACTTAAAAGGGTAAATTCCCCTCTGTCGCTGTATTTATTTGATCCCAGACGCCGAGCTCTTTCAGCTGGGGCACATCTGGAAGGTGTTATTCTGCCGCGCCGCTCGATGATGAGGTCACCGCGCAGAAGTAACAATGTTGCTTTTGTGTACTGTGGCGACCAATGACGTGAGGGTCGTTAAATTTGAGGGAAAAAGAGTCGGAGGAGGAGGAGGTCCTTCTCATCCCGAGGCTGGTGGACAGCTACTGTGGTGATGGCCGAACAGGAAATTTGATATTTTGTTTGGGTTTGGGTTTGTGTGCAGATTTCTAGGTTTTGTGTGTGTGTGTGTGTGTGTGTATGCTTGTGCAAATGGGGGATGGTTTAAAGGAGGTTATTTTTATACAGGTCTGTGTTTTATTCTCTCTCTCTCCACCCCTTTCTCCGGTGACTGGCTTCTTTCTTCATTGAATAGCCCTTTCAGGACACAGGGACAGCATTATTTTCAGGAGACTGTACAATTGAAAATCCTGTATAATTGCCACAGGGAACACATTTTAATTTCCATGCAGAATTAGAAGAACATAATTTACTATTCTATGCTAAAGTCTCATCTACTGTGTCTGGGAGTGCCTGCCAACATATAATCTCAAGTTAGCTGAGGAAAGAAACATTGGCTCCTAAAGCCTCAAATGTCTGGAGCTGTGGTCTGCAGTGCTGTGTGTTCCTGTGGCTTTAGCCTATTTCCAGTTGTTACGTGAACAACCAGGCATTTCCTCTGCGCTCTCAGATCAAGCAGCAGTACAATTTACGATTTTCAAGGCAAGGCAGCGCTAAATTGATATCTGAATCCTTCGTAGATTTTCCACATCAACGTGCCGGAGCTTCTGGCTGTTCCAGAGCATGGATTCGGCCCCACAGTCTAGAAGCAGATCCCTACGCTTGCCAGGTCTACTTCGGCTGGTAGCCCCGCGGGTCAACGTGTGATTAGCGGTAGCGGCACACGGGTTCTGATAGCTGGTGTTAGCTTTTCTCTCGTGACTCCCACTGGTCAGTTGTTTTAATTTGTTCTTGATTTTAAAGTGGCTGGGAATAGCATTTCTCTAGTGACCCCCACTGGTCGGTTGGGATCTCACGTGGTCTGATTGTAACTGATGTTAGCATCGCAAGGGTTCTAATGGCCGAGAATAGCTCTTCTCTAGTGACCCCCATTGGTTCATCGAGGGTCTGCACTAAAGGGCTGCAGTGTGAAAAGAAGCAGCTGGTGACATCACACACTTCAGAGGAGAGTACATTGTCTACACTTGTCTACACTCTCCTGCACCAGAGAGAAAGAGGGGGGGCATAACATTTTTTTAATTGAAATCCAGTTCATTGCATGATTCATTGCATTGAAAATCAGTTGTAAGCATTATTGATATGTTCATTCTATACTTCCAATGCTGAAATCTGCGAACATCAATTGGCATATAGAATATTTCGTACTGTCTAGATGGGAATTAACGATGAGACATTGACTTAGTATGTTTTGTTGATTTGCATGTGCTGCCACTTAAATAGGATAGTGCTCTTGGTTATTACCTCAGACCACTTATTAAAATCTGTTGATCCTGTCCAACGATGGCGATGTCCCATGGCAATCCTTAGCACTTGCAAGTTATTAGGTTTTTCTCCTGAGGTTTTCATGTTTGAGCAAAATGGACTGTTCTGCTGAATTATTTATATCATCCTACTCTTAGTGCAAGTGTGGTACGTAAGTGGCCCGAATCCCAGGCCAGTCAACATCTGTTCATCATCAGGAAGGAGGTCAATGGCATATACTGTAGACTCATAATCCAGGTACTGCACATTTACATGAGAATGCCATATAAGAAAAACCTAGATTTTTGTAGGAGATATTTATTATTTGTTGTATCGAAATGCAATTATTTTCCTACCGTTTAATCAAAAAATAATTTAAGAATGTAGCCTAGTTGAACTACCAGGGAACAGCTGCAAAATGTAATTAAACGACTAGTTTAACTACATGTAGTTAAACTACTCCCCAGCACTGGTATCAGATTACAAAATAACATGCCCCTCAGCGCTGCCTAAATGTTCCGTTTTCAGCTCATTCGGTGTCCTTGTTTTGTATACACGTTCACAGTCAAAGCCAAACTTGAAATCAGCTCATTTATAAACACAGTTTCTGTTTTAGTGTGTGGCCGGAGAAACCATATTTTGTGTGTTTTGTATTTAGGATAAATTAACACAAGCCCTATCAGTCAATGTTTCCGAGCTGATTATAGTCTCAGAATATGATGAAACGGTACAGGTTTTTGCTAATCTTTGCTCAAATCTACTGTATCTTGAGGTATCAATATACCTACATTTTCTCTCATCTCTTTTAATGGTTGTATTTGGATTCATTGTTGGGTTTATGTTGTGCACAATGGATTGAACAACTCAGTAAAGCACCATTTCCTGGGAGTTTTCCATTTCAGAGTTCCCTCAGGAACTTCCTCTCGACCTCCATGTTACCCATTTTAGCATGGGAGGAAACTTGCGGAAACTTTTTTTGAAAAAACTATAATCATGGATTGTGTATTTGCAGAGAGGCTGTTCAAAGAACATGATCATGTCTGCAAATATCTTTTTGGTACAGTTTTTTCCTATTACCCGCCCAAGCCAGCGAGCTTGCTTTGAAGTGGAGATGGGTTAATTTGTTCATCCACTGTAAAGTGGTGACACCATTTTTTTCAGGATCAAGACAATGCACCGGACGCATATGACACAGGCACCCTTTGTTTTTAATGTTAATGGGCCAGAGATGCTGTCTCAACATTTAGTTTCCGCATATAGTTTGACAGTGCTATTACTGAGGGTTCTATTGGCAGATTGCGTTGAGTCAATTTATGAGCTAGATTTTTCTGGAAAATTATGAAGCCAGAACAGAATTCTTCAGATATTTAATCTGTCACTTTTTTATTTTCAGAAATGATGAGTTAAGTCAAAAATATGAGAGTGGAGTGACTGAATCTCTCACCATCAGATGTGAAATGAATCTTTCTGATCACAAAATACAGCAGATATGGTCTTGGAAGCCAGTTGTTTTCATCAACCCCAATTTTCTATAGCTTTTTCATGTTCCGGTTTCTTTATGTAAATGCATCTCTTCGCATCTCCCTTCGTTTTGGTATTAATCATGTTTTTGCCAGCTGCTTGTCTTCAGTAAGAAAAGGGAAATAGTTCCACTCATTGCTTAGTCACCCCTCTCCATGTTTTGGAGTTTTTTTACAAGTCTACTATAAACCTCTAAGCCTCTCATAAATTTGCAAAAATGAAACAATGTGTGTTGCTCCTTTAAGTGTTTACGTAAGGGGGGAAAACTGCCAGTCGAGTGCCTTCTTATGGTGATGAGAACCATTTGGAGTCTGTTAGATCACACCTTATCAAATCAAATGCAGACATGATCATTAGGACTTGGTTATGTTATCTCGTTACTGAGCTCCTGCTAGACATTACGGCAGTAGCGATGCAGGCCTCCTACTGAAAGTAATGCTGGCCTTACTCTTGGCAATATCTGAAGCGATTTCACAGTCTTAGAAGTCGTAGTAAAATCTTGCCAGTCTTGTCTTAGCCGGTGCGCGCCCCATTACAACTCCAGATTAGTGTGAGATTGTATTGAGACGGCTCCTACTGTCTTTTTCTTCTCTTGAACCTCTGGACAAAATCGAACAACATTAGCCTTGTGAGTTATAATAAAAATTTTGAAAACGAGACATTCCGGTTGAAAACTGGCCATCTGGCAATGCTGTGGTTCTTGTAGATTTCAAACACAACACTTGTTAATTTTGGGTTGGGGTGAATAATGTATAGCACTTAAGTGTCAATTTAAAACTCTTTAATTCCAAGTTTTGAATATCATGTATGGTAAACTAGATGGTAAAAAAACAGATTTTTTTCAAACAAAAGTCTCTTTTTGAAGAAAGTTGAAGAGATCAATTCTTAAATCCATGCAAACCTCCTACTTGGAGGACTCCATATTTAAATTTGATGCCACAATATATGGAGATGCATTGTTCTGTACTTTGTTCATCAAACATTGGCAGCATTTGAATAAACGCTGAATTTTAATCAATTATTTTCCTTAATTATTAAATCACTTACTCCTAAATACCGTCAAATGTTTAAACTAACTACAAGGCAGGAAATTAAAACAGGCTTGAGAATTAAGGGTAAACAAAGCATGCTGTTTTCACTCACACTCCCCTCACTAAATATAGCAGAGGCACACAATCCTCGCATTGTATGTCTGCTGTTGGACATAATGTTATGCTATAGTCTTATCCAATGCATTTTTATGCATTCCCGAGAGCTTTTTTAGCGCAGAGAACTCCAGACCGCCTCGCTGCTCACGCAGACTTATATCACCATATAAGGAGTTTTTGAATCCAGGCACTTGAGAGGAGAAAATAGAGGTGACGAGGTTTGTACCCTCCTCTTCCTCCTGTGCCCTCTCTCCCTTCACCCCCATGACCAATTAATGAGAAATTAAAAGTGGAGTTGCCTGGCTCAGTGAGCTCAGTTGGTGGCCCTCGGTGGGGAATGTACCATATCTGTCAGTGGGGGGAGGTCACAGTTTGACATGTTGGAAACCCCGACTTTGACCTTCATTACGAAGGACCTTCACTCCTGATGTTGCAGATTCATTGCAGTGTGGGATGTGTAGGCTTTAGCATGGAAATGGCGTGAATACATCTTAAGCTATTAGCTAGTGCAAAGTTACAATGGGCAGCACACCATAGGGTGATATTAGTGATATTTCACAGCTTAATTTATTTGTTTGGTTTAAAACGAAAATGACACTGCATGAAAACGAAAAACAAGTATTTGCTGGTACAGTTGCGTAAATAGCATAGTTTAATTTCATCCAGAATAAAACATTTAAATATTCAGTTCCACAAGACTCAGCACTTGTGATTGATAGCTCAGTGTGTTTTATTTTTGTTTGTTTAAGGCATAACAGCGCACAATATTCCTTATTACTGCATAACACCATATAAGCTTTGCCATTCATAATTTAAAGGTAATTTTACAGAGGGATTGAGATCCCACAAACTAGAGCAGTCCATAGAAAACTGATGATAAATAGATTGATAGTACAGGATTGGCAATCAAATATTAAACAAAGACAGCACTTATTCACAGTTCACCTGCATTGTCCAATGGGAGAAGCCCGTCCCTGATTTTTTTCTCTCTCAGCGGCAGACGCACGGCAGGGTCTCATTAAAGGTGCGTCTCACGGCGGCGTCGTCCTCCCCTCCCGCGCCGCGTTCACGACCCTGGCAGCCGCGGCTCCCGCTAGCTCGTCGCTAACTCCCGCGCCTCGTCTGTCTCCGGGGCCGCCAGCCGCCAGCGGGAAAAAAAACAGTGGCCGCGCCGGCTATCCTCCGACTCGGCTTCTGCTTTCTCACTGCACATACATGGCCAGTGACTGAGACTGAGGGAGGGAGGGAGGGAGGGAGGGAGGGAGAGAGGGTGGGAGGGAAGGAAGAAGGAGGGAGGGTGAGGGGGGGAGAGTGAGAGAGAGAGAGAGAGGGGGAGAGAGAGAGAGGGAATGTGGGCAGCAGTCGTCTTACAGGCAGAGAGCAGGCGGACGGCCAGCAAGCAAGGAAAAGGCTGCCCTCAGCACGCGGTGCTTCACACACCGACCGGATTACCGCGCAAGGACCTAGCGTCGCAGCGCGCGGCTCCCTCCCTCCCTCTCTCCCTCTCTCTCTCAACGTCGGCCCGTCCGCACGCACGCACCGGGGGACTGCCACCCAACGCGCCACACGCTCCCGCTCACCTCTCTGCCCTTGTCTTTCCAGGATGGCTGAGGCCGAACTTCACAAAGAGAGGCTCCAAGCTCTCGCAGTAAGTCTCCCTTTTTTCCTCTCCCTTCTTTGCCCACTTCCCTTTCTTTTGAAGTCTTTTTTATTGCGTGTGTGTGTGTGTGTGTGTGTGATGCTGCTGTTTAATTTGACTGGGATTGACCTTCATTAAGTAGACTGTGTTGTCCTCTCTGAGGCTTAATTCCAGTGAAGATGCATTATCTCAAGATTAAAGATCAAAGATCCCCAGAGGCTCTATGTCTTTGTACCTCAGGTTAGGTGACTGGGTTAGGAGTACATATTAGCAGATATGGGTTAAAATCAGGTCTGGATGTCTAAGAGCAGAACTTTGAGTGTTTCTTTGTGGAGATGTGGAGAGCAGCAGTTGTGAGTGAGGCTGAACGGTGCCAGCGGGAGCAACAGCCGCGCACAAGCGCGGCGCAACAGATGGGAAACTATTTTGGCCGCGTCGGTGCATGGCTGCGATTCCGAGGTATATTTGACTCAGATGAAGGTCCGCGGGGCCAGCGTCCGTGGACATGGAAGGGAGGGAGACGTAAATGTGCGTAAATGTCCACCAGTCTTGATTCCACGCCGCCCTGCAGAACTGCTAAAAGTACACTCCGCTGCCATTTTTTGTAGTTAAGGTTAAGGCTTCCGGACGCGGTAATGAGTTTAAAATGACGACCGTAATGTCAGAGGTTAAGTGTAGGCGTGGAACGCTGCTCTTAATGGTCTTACGGCCAGGCATAAATAATTGAAGTGTAAGGGGTGTCTGCTTGGAGGCCAGAACAGATGAAAGTCATTAGTTTCTACAAATGAACTGAATGTAGCTATGCTCCTGTGCCACATGGTGTTAAGGGTTTACTGTGCTGAACAGTATGCGTTGGTGCTGACAGATATACGACAGGTAGGCTCAACAGTCAACACTCACACAACTATTTTTGCTGTTAAGGGGAGAGGGAGTACTACCTACCCTTTAACATTTTTCTCTACTTATTAATTTAAGAGAGGAGAAATTGCAATGAATCAGCCAGCAAATGAATGCACGATGTATCATTAACATGAGGTCTACATAAAACATGTCTGCAAGCCCATACATTCCATTTAAAAGCTGGAAAGTGGCGTATATTCAGAAAATAGCACAGCTTAATAATGGGCAATTAATTGTTTTTTTACGACATTTAGCGGTATGAATGCACGGTTGGTTTGAGTCTGGCTTCTGCGTTTTGCTTTCATTGTCTTCCTTGGACACCAGACAAGGAAAGTCAGCGGTTTCAAAGTTGTTTTTGAAGCGCTTCATTTTCAACTTGTCCGGGTGACTCACTAAAAGTGATTCTCGACTGTTTAAGTATATGCTGTACTTTTCTCAACATCGGCAGCGAAAAGTGCGGCATATATTATACTGAAGGGGATATGCATGAAATATGTTACAAGCACTGTGAATGCAGCTGTACCACCTCAGCATATGTGAGAAGGGAAAAGTTTCCAACAGGCTGGAATGGATTAATTTTTCCTTTGTTACAGAGAACGGGTTCACTAAATGTTTTGAGCACACCTACTGTTTCCCATGGCATCTAAGATGGAGTTGATAGCTTGGCTAGCTGCTAAATGTTCCTTACGACGGTTTATGATTGCTTTGTGGAACTGTTGGCAGTGCCCATAGCTCTGCGGTTCAATTCAACCGCCGCTTGTGAACGCCTCAAAATTAAATTCAGACGTTACATTTTCTTGTCACAAACAGTTACGCTAAATTAACTTGCCACACTGTGTTTGTGAACGAAAAAGAAATGTATTTTTAAGTCAAAGTTTGGGATAAACTGACTGAATCTAGTCCAGTGGGACACAGTTTGGCTGGCAGGTCCTTTAGCCTGGAGTTCAGAACTCCAGCTGCAAGAAGCAATGTGCTGAGGCAGCATCAGCAAACCCATCTGGTTTAATAACCGCTATTATTAATTACAGGCAGTTTCCCATAGAGTGATGCTGCTTGGTATTGACACATTTATCTTTTTCATTCAACAATATTGCTGAATTTCTGTCAAGAGTAGGCCTACATATAGTACGTTCATGGGCACTCATAACAGAAAATTATTTTTCTTTTGCTGAGCTGAGCCTTTCCCCAAGTTACAATAAACATGTTTTCCTATCGTTTGCAATATTTCTTAATAATTCTCTTTACACTTCATATTTTACTGGCATCCTCAAAGTCATAATCCATGTCACCCCACTTATAAAATATAAAATGCGTGCATGAACAATAGTAAAGCATGGTAGGAGAGTTATTTTCAGTGAGCAAGTATAATGATGAAAAATCACAAAATGTACCAGCCTCAACTTTTTCTGTTGTCTTTAGTAGTTTTTATAAAAATAAACTATGCCCACGTGTAGCGCAGTTAGGAGGGATTTTGCATGTTTCCTCAATTCCATTAATTCACTGGTGCCATCCATTTAGTTTAATGTCATAATTTGCTGGAGAGCAGGAGTGGTCTATCTGCATAATCAATCACTGCTCAGTCACTCCCGGTTACCTTGTTAAACTGGAGCGGTCGTAAAGACACATAGCGGACCTGACCTACAGGCAAAAAAAAAAAGCCCCAGGCAGGGAGAGTGGGTCAGTCCTAGACAAGGACATGCAGGACATGCTTAGAGCAGGCTATGAAACAGAGCCATAATGCCTGCGCAGCACGCAGCCATGTCCCTGTCCTTCTTCTAGCCTTCATGAGGAGTTCTTCATAAATTATTTAAAAATTCATCTCTTGTGCGACACAGAATAGGGGATTTCTGTCATGGAGCTGCTGAATGAGAGACAACGAGTGTTGCAGGCCCCCTTGATCGTGTGGCAGATATGTCAGCCATGTTTGAAAGCCCCATTGACCAATGAGCTGGGGTCACCTGTGTAGCATGTCATTTTGGTCATAAAAAGCTCTGGTGATGTCATGCTGTTGACTGCGAGAGGGTCGTTCAGACGATCATCAGCGCCATGTTTTTTTACCAGATTTTCGTCCCACCTCCAGCTTAGCCACACACGACTTCTGGGAAGAAGATTGTGTTGTGTGTGTCGTCCGCCATCCAGCATCTGTTTTTATCCCAACCATGTACTTAAACTCCACTGCGCAGAGCTCCCAGGCTTTTGCAGAGTAGCGAGAGCTGTGGCTTCCTTGAAGTCGGCCCAGCCAGTCCACGAGCGGTCAGGCTTTTTAAAAAACGGTCTCGGGGTTGTGCTTTTACGACGGCCGTCGCTGCCGTCAGTTCCAGCTTAAGGGATAAACAAATTGATTGTTCCATTCCATTACAGGCGTTTAGCAGACGCTTCTAATCCAGAGCGATTTACGCAATTTTTTTACGTAGCATTTACATTGCGTCCACTCATACACTGCCAAATGGATGGGCCACTGGATTAATAGCACCTGTCAGCTCAATTGCTCTTGTGTTGATATGACAATATGATCATTTTAGTCGGTCTCGTCGGTCTAGGTACGTGGACTCATTTGAACTTTGAAAGCCATACAATGGGAGCATTTATGTTGCCTTAAAATCATGGTAAGAAGTTACGAGAAGCATCGCTCTCTACTGCAGTCACTACTGATGGAGCACTTTGTTTCAAAGTGAGGTTCATGTTCATTTTGGCACTTCACCGATCCTTAAGCAGAGAGCCTGCGTACCATCACATTAAACTGCTGTAGGTATTAGCTGCGGGGTTTTAATGACCGAGGTAACGGATCAAAGGACATTCAATGGTCATAATGTGAACGTAGCTGCGTCACAGTTTGAACAAGTGGGTATTATACCCATTTAATGACACATCAGTCTTCACCTAGTAGCAAAATCATAGCGGAATATTCATTTGTGGGTAATATAATCTATCATCAGATGAAATTACACCGTACGCTTCCTCTAACCCAAACCCTAAACACTGCATGGGCCTTGTGTATGGAAAGTGTACAATAAACTGTCCGCATGTGATTAGATGGTACAGTATAAAGTTTGCAGTGGCACACTACGTGTGTATTTGCTTTGTATTTATTGCCAGTTTAATATTACAGTGTTACCTAAAGCTGAAATTTCATTTGTTTCATTACTTTCCAACTATCTGTGCAGCCTTGACATCTTGCACGTACTTAGCCGTTAACCTCTGAGTGTCTGTTACCAACTGACCGTGTGATGTCAGCAAACTGCAAAGTTGCAAACTGGCTTTTCACGTCATCCAATAAAAAGGAGCCACATTTCAAATCAAGTTAAATGTGTGCCAAACGACTCGCTAGGGTGTTGATGTGGGGAAGTTCTGTCTCTCTCTCTCTCTCTCTCTCTCTCAAGTGTTTACGCAGATGAGTTCAATTTCTCAGCCTCCATCTTCCCGTTCACCCACCCATTCGCCCGTCTCAGTCCAGGGCAGAGTCGTTTACTGGGTGGCTAAGTTTAGCAGCAGCTGTCTTGGCGGTCTGTGCTGGGGCGTGTGCTGGGGCGTGGCCTTATGAGGGGTGTGGCCGGGGGGAAGGCATAGGGTGGGTAGGAGAGTCCGGTGTCTGTCACCTCTTGAGACAGTCTGACAGTTGTGTAGGCAGTGGCTGTCTGGTCATTCCTTCTGTATTTCTCATGAAATATGTTCTTTTTTTTTTTACTTACTGTAATCAGTCTAGGTCTGTCTTGTACTTAACTTTAACTCACAGTTAAATGCAAGTGGTAGTTTTCTCTTCAAATATATGTTCAGTATTTGCCTTACAGAATTTGAAAGATTGTTGGCAAATTGCCAACTAACACTTGAATTTATTTGAAAGTCAATTTTACGGACAAACGTTAATTTAATGCAGGCCTTACACCCACTTGCAGATGTTTAACACAAGAACATACTGGAAAGGGTGTCTGGCTTGCAGTCTCACTAGGTACTGATGAGAAAGATAGCTTGTATCATTTACAAAAGGCATAACCTCAGTTTGAACTTAAACTTAATTTATGAGGAACGATTTTAAAAATTTGTGTTTATACGGCTGTGTGAAAGTTGCACTGCAATTGCTCAGCAGTGACTGCATTTTTTACGTCATAAAACTGTAAAAGTTTATAAATTACTTGCTAGAAATCCACCTTTTTGCATAAGATGCCCTTAATAAACCAAGACTGCGATGATATAATTATGACTGTGGTGATACAGTTATGAAGCACCATATTTCCATTCCGCATATTCATCCCCAAATATCTCTCGTTGGTGATGTTAATCTCAGAGTAATTTCAGAGGCTAAGCCAAAACATTAGTGGAATGCGAATGATCTCAGTTCAAAAGAAAAAAAGGTTGGAAGTTATGGACAACTGTAATATTGTTTCACTTGGAATAATAAGCTTGCTAGACAGACGTTCGTTAATCTGTAAAACAAATGAGTCTCTCCATAAGAGGCCGGAGGAAAATAATATCCTCCGCTACCTCCTGCCAACATTCTGCTAGGCTAAGGAACGCAGCATATGAGGTGGTTTCACTATTTTTTATTGCAGATTAAATGAATCGGGCTGAGCAGAGCATTCCCGTTTTCTTTTGTCCGTGTCGGGGCAGCGGTCCAGTGCAGTGACTTTCAGTGTGTGTTTGTCCTTGGGTTCTGTGAGCGTAGTCTCAGTAGGCCTCAGATGTACATCTGTCCGCTTTGTGATCTGACCTGACTTCCTGTTTGTACTGGATAGCAGATCTTGGAATGTTTTCATTTCTATTTGGATCCTTTATCCCGCTGGCTAAACACTGTGCTGTACGGAGTTAACAGTTATGTTTACAGTAATTGTAATATCCAGTAGTTTTCAAAACAGCATAGGGCCAAAGGAGGGTGTTCATAGAGAATATAGCAAAGAATTATTGTATTGTATGTGTGGGTAAAATGCAATGCGCCATTTTGAAAATTAAGGTAGGGAAAATAATGCTAGAACGATCACTTTGAGTAGCATCTTTTTAGTAGCTTTTTGTGTATGCTTAAAAACCCAACTGATTTTTGATCACTAAAGCCTCTATTACAGTATACATTGTTATAATGAACACTCTTTGCTTCTAGGATGTCTGCAGAAGCTATATAGAAACACCAAGGAGTTACTTACAGCTTATGTTCATGTCTCAGCCTATGATGGGATCACCATATATTTCAATGGGATTTATGGGATAACTGGCTGACCGTAAGAAATTCAGGTCCCAAATATAGCTTGGGACACATTAAACTTTTTGGGGCTTTGTATGAGTATCTTTGGTATTATCCCTAAAAATGTTATGCTGTCCTAATGAACGATAGTTAATAGTCTGTAGTGAGCAAGATAGTCAGTAACCACCCAGATCTTTTTGAATGAATACTGATACACTATTAAGTACTTGAGCTGTGAGCTTAAAATTGTCTAAGGCAAGTAGAAGGACCAAAGGACCCACTTAGTATTCTTGATTTCATTCCAGCTGAGCTCTTTGGTTTGTTTTGGCTGTTAACTAAATATTGAAGTGTATTTGACATGGCTGTAGTTGCTAATGGCTACTGCTTTCATAACAAATACCAATTGATCTGTTATGTATCGCTTCCCTTATGTTGGATTCTATCTCAGTTGTATTAAATTTGAAAACCTTATCTATTTATGCTGAATTGAACAGCCTGATAGCTCTCGTTAGCCAGAATGCATTTCATTCATCTATGAATAAGCACACTAAAAATTAAGCTCTTTCAGTAATTCTTAATACATTTCATTATCTGGTTTTCAATGCTATACTATATTCTACTATATTACTTTATGCTGATACTATACTGAATTTATTCAAATGCAGAAATATATTATTAAATGTGTGTTTTGTGTCATTTGTATATGTATGAACTATATATGCAAATAAAAATGGTTTTAAGCCATTCTACAAAGCGTTTAGTTCATCTTTATTTTTGAAGCAGATAGTCTTGAGCAAAACAGAGACAAATGGATGAAATTCATTATACTACAGATGTTTGTAATACAATGATTATTAACATGTACATATAATGTGACCTAGACCATGTCAGCAAGTATTTCAATATGTAGCCTTAGGACAGGCATATAACAATCAAGGACCACATCAAGAGCCCGTACAAGTACACAATCCTGATTTCCATAAAGAACCTTTCCTGGGTTTCGTGTTCTTGTGGAAACATCCCGGGATAGCCGCTTAGCCTAAGCCCTCCCTGTACTATTCTCTTTTTTTTGGCCCCCACTTCTCTTTACATAGAGTAAGACTACGTGACATACCAGTTAGCCCTCAGCTGATTTTTTTAGGGGTGTAATTTAAACGTGTCTTTTCAGAGAGGGCACGGGTGGAATGCGTGAGCGAGTTTGAGCCTACAGTATTTTTAAACGCTGCCCGTGTGCTCTGACCTGCTCTGAAAAGGTTCAGTGCCGGAGTGTAGAGTAAACAGTTGCGTACGAGCCTGACTAGAATGCCACAGCTCTCATGAATGCTGTGCCTTTGTCTTTGTTTTCTGTTTGCCGCTAAGAGGGATTGGGGGGGGGGGGGGCATAAGAAAATGTTTGCCACATGTGCGTAATAGTTCTCAGACTTTGATTTTCACTAAGTGCTCGTCAGTGGATATAACTAATGTGGTAAACATTCTTGATGGCTTTCGTGGGGTAAAGAATACAGAAATTTACCTTATACCTTCCAGAAACATATTAAAAAAGTCATGTTTGCTACTTTGACATATGTCCTTTGCATGCAATAGGAGTATCTTCTCTGATGATGCCTGGCCTGTACTGCAGTCATCTTCAGCTCCTGATTGTTTCAAGAAGTGCTTGCCGTACATTTTCTCTTCAGCATATCAAATGCATGTTCAATGGGATTCAGACTGGGCAAGTGACTTAGCCAGTCAAGAAATATCCAGTTTCGCCTTGAAAATCAGTTTGGAATCATTGTCTTGCTGAAGGATGAAGCGCTGTCCAATGAGTTTGGTGGTATTTAATTGAACTTGAGCTGACCCAATGCTTCCCGCAACTTCGGAAGTCATTCTGCTGGTGCTATCAGCTGTTGCATCATCAATGAAGACAAGTGAGCCAGTACCTGTAGCAGCCATTCATGCCAAAACCATTACACCCCCATCACCATGTTTCACTGATGAGGTGCAGTTCCTTTTTTTCACTGATGAGGCACACTTTCCTCTTGCAGTCATTCTGATACACGTGAATCTTGGTCGCATTTGTCCACAAGACCTTCTTCCAAAAGTCTGCAGGCTTTTTAAGGTACTTCTTAAAACACTGTACCCTGGCCATCCTGGTTTTGCAAATTGTGGTTTGAATTTTGCAGTTTAGCCCCTGGAGTTCTGTTTGTGAAATCTTCATTAGTAGTCATTGATACATCCACATCTGCTCCTGAAGCTCTTCTTTATTGTGAAAGAGTTGTTCATATTGTTGTTTCACGCAGAGAACCCAATTGCAGTGTTTCACTTGAAAATGGACCCATTTATATGAGCCCAGTAAACAGTCTGACACCTCATACAGTGCACTTTTTGCTTTCATGTATCTGGAGACAAGCTTAATGTTCTTCTATTAGTGCTTTCAGTGTCGTGTATATATATTGGATGAAACTCATATTATCATGAGCGCTGTGGTAACAGAACACAAGGAGCGCCTGTACATCTGACAGTACTTTTTAGCCCAGGTGCAACAAAGGAAGCAGATACAATTGACAAATAAACTTTAGCACACTGGGATTTATTGCAAGTCTCTTTCTGGAAAATAATTTAGGAAGCCCTGACACCCAAGAGACTAGAATCCCTGTTAAAGCCCATGTAGCTTGCATGAACTACTTTCCTAGAATTACTTGAATTTATACATTTTTAAATATATTTTATTACTAAGGTCATACTGTTTATTTCTTCCCTCAGTAGGACTGATTTGCGTATTTGTTTGATAACAGTTGATTGAATTATCATGAATAAGTTTAAATACATACAGCACTGCTAATAAGTAGCAGGGTATGGAGCTGGTCGTGTAACCTGAAGATCATTGGATCGATTCCCAGGTGGGATACTGCCCTTGTACCCTTGAGCAGGGTACTTAACCTGCATTGCTTCAGTATATATCCAGCTGTGTAAATGAATGCAATGTAAATGCTATGTAAAAAGCTGTGTAAGTCGCTCTGGATAAGAGCATCTGCTAAATGCCTGTAATGAAATAATGCTACTACAGAGTGGTAATTATTACTGTATCCCACGTGTTTTAGATCACATTACTGCAGTGGCTGAGTAGACCATAAAGTCAAAAGGAATGTCTGGCATCAGTGTAGAGCTCTTAGTCTCAAGTTACTACTTAACATGATTATTTTGGGTGCTCGGCCCATTTTTTCACCTGAAACTTTAAGGTGAGAGTTCTGAAATAAAGCGATTGTGTAGGCTCCTGAAAGCATACAGAAAAGAAGTTTATGTATTTAGCAATTTTTTTGTGGCAGTGAAAATACCTTCAAAAATGTGATTTATTTTAATTTTATTGAAGGTCTCTTGTAGTGTGTACTTCATGAAAGTAGAATATATGGTTTTTGAGATTAAGACCCTACAGGGGACATGAAATAAATTGCTGGATCTTAGGGGGATATGGTAAATGTATATATACATGCATACTCTTAGGCATATTGAATGGTGATACATGCATTTGCCTTCTTCATTCTTTGACTGAATTATCATGTTTGTTTCACCATACGGAAGGTATTTGAACCTCACGTTTGTACACCATCTCCATATAAAGCAACGGAAGCAGGCCACATCATTGACTTATAGAGTAGTGCAGATATATTTTGTGAGTGGGAAAGTGTAGAGAGCTGTCAACATAGCCCGTATGGAAGAAGAATTATGAGAATGCTATTGATTTTGTTCAGCCATTATTAGTGAAAATACAGGCGATTGATTTTACTTTTTTTTGGCTCAGTCAAAGGATAAGAATGTCCTTTCGAGCAAAATTGATCCACCATACTGAAATAGTTTTTTAATAAAACCTTGTTGTAGTGTGTAGTTGATATTTCTCTATTTATCAAATTTTATGTAGGTCCCTATGATTTCATATTTGTAAATCATTTATTATATACCCTACGGCTATGGTTCTTTGAGTGCCTACCCTAACTGGAACGTGTTAATGTGAAATCAAATATGAGCGTGGCCTCGATGTGAGCACGAATACCTCGGCGTTTTATGGACGTTCCTAATCGAGAAATATGGAAGAATGGTGCTTATGGCGTGGGACCCTCTACGAATGCAGTAAGTCAGTGTGCTGTGGCCCAAACGAGCCCCAGAGCAGATGGTAAGACTGAAGTCGCCATGGGCCACGTTATATGACTGTGTTGAGCGTGAAGTCGGTGCACAGCTGCATGTGCGCAGATGGCGGTCTGTTGACGGAGAAACGTGCGAAAAGCGGTTTGCTTTTGCTTTGGAGGGTGCGCTGGCTTTGTTTCCCTCTCCCTTTTTCTCGATTTGTCGCACTATGCGGTTAATTAGTTTTATCTCACCCAGCCGTTGCCCGGCATCTGGGTTCATGAGCGCGCTGCTTCGTTTTAAGATTCTCAGTTCTCTGAA
The DNA here is from genome assembly GCF_013347855.1 of Anguilla anguilla. NCBI lineage: Eukaryota > Metazoa > Chordata > Actinopteri > Anguilliformes > Anguillidae > Anguilla > Anguilla anguilla. The sequence continues at coordinate 27,385,005 of NC_049214.1, forward strand.
GTTCATTCTCCAGCCCCCCTGGCTTAATCTGGATACTTGTAATTGAGTTACTAGAATAACGAAATGCGATTTGCAATTATCTAAAAATATTCCATAACTTCCGTAATCACGGGGCGGCTGTTTAAATGCATTGTCACCCTGTAATTATGTACACAACGAGCTCGATAGTGTTTGGGACAAAGACATGTTTTTTTTTCTTGATTTGGCTCTGCACTCGACAATTTTAGATTTGCAATCAAACAATTCCCATGTGGTTGAGTGTGTGCACATTTTCAGCTTTTATTTAAGGGTATTTCTATAAACTTCGTTTTCACCATGTAGAAATTATAACATGTTTTTACATAGACCCCCTTAAAATGTTTGGGACATATTTATGTTATGTAAATGAAAGTAGTCATGTAAGAAAGTAGAAAGTAGTTAGTGCTTTGTCACATATTCTTTGCATGCAATAACTGCATGACGTTTATGACCCATTGACATCACCAGGTGCTGAATGTCTTCTCTGGTGATGCTCTACCAGGCCTATACTGCAGCCATCTGAAGTTTCTGCTTGGGGGCTAGTTGTGTTCTCTTCAGCATATGAAGTGCATGTTCAGTTGGGTTCAGTTTGGGTCAGTGACTTGGCCAGTCAAGACTTTTTTTTTTTAGCCTTGAAAACTATCTACACCTGCCTCATGAAGAGTGTTTCTGATCTCTTGGACGGGTTCTTCATTATGGTGAGAATTCTTCGGTCATCAACTGTAGAGGTCTTCCTTGGCCTACCAGGCCCTTTGTAATTATTGAGCTCACCAGTGCTCTCTTTATTCTTAGTGATGTTCCAAACAGTTGATTTTGGTTAGCCTAATTTTTGGCCTAAGTCTGACTGTTTCCTTCAAATTCCATTTTGATTTAGAAGAAGATGAAGGGCTATTGGTTGCAGTAGTCACTGGGACAGGGTGATGTCAGTCTGTTGACGCACTGAGGGAAAGATAGTTGTGGAACTGTCGCTAACACGCAGCTGCAGCCACATGGAAGGAAGCTCTGGAAGAATTTAGTGCCGCCCTACAGTGTTGTTGCCCGACTTATTTAGCATGCTCAGTACCGCTGATCTTCTCCCAGCCAATGCATTCCAACATGGTGACCTATGACCTTTACAGAGCTCCTCTTCAGTATCCTATGGTAAGAAGTGTGAAGATGAGGCCACTCTTGATCCAGCCAGTACTTTTAATAGGGATATTGAGCTACTGTTGCTTCATTTGTTATTTTTGCAATATTAAGAGTTCACTGGTCACAACAAAAGTATTGCATTTGATATTAAAAACTTGTTTTAATATTTCTTGTATTTTTAATTTAGTAAAAACCTGTATTCAAAATTTGTTTCATAAAGCTTTCGCTCTACCTTTAAAGTCTAGCTATTCTAACTTGGCGTGCAGGTTTCAGCAATCCAAATGTTTCCTACCGACATACTGATTCCTTCAAAATGGAGGATTGTCCTACTTTCTGTGTAATGTTCTGTTCACACGCACTAATGAGTTCTTACCAGCGACTTCAGAGGTTGGCAAGTGCAGCAAACTGAGGGTGTGAAGGAGAAGTGTAACACTTGCTAGGACACAAAGTTAAGAACAAATATTAATTGAATGCAGGCCTTACGCCCACCTCTTCAGCACTTACAGTAATATTGTGTCCCGTGCTTACTGTAGGAAATGCTGTTACCGTAAGTTTGGACTTACAGTGGTGTTCAACACAAGACCTTATTGGAATGGTGTTTGGCTAACAGTATCATTAGTAAAAGATAAAATCTCAATTTAAACCTTACACTTCGTGCTTGTGAAATGGTTCTCGAACTGGGTCTTTTTAGTCAGAGTCTGTGTGTTCATTGGTGGAGAATGTGCGTTGCATGCTTAACATTTGCATTGGGTCCCCGTCCAGTGTTTATTTTAATCCGTGAGCCGGCATGTGCCAGCATACTTGGCAAGAAATGGATACACAGGCAGTAGTTCCTTCAAATACACTGGTCACGGAGTAATGTGTCTCTTTCCATAAAGCATTTTCTCATGGTTTAGTCATCCGTGGTGAATCCTCCGTCATAGTCGCTGCAGCTCCTCAGTCAGTATATAAACAAGCTGGTCGGCTCCTGAGAACAATGTTTTACTTCATTCTTTTCTCAGCTCGATTTAAATACATTATATTAGTATGGTCAGATATCACCGTCTGCAACAATTCAGAATTGCTAATGCTAGGGAAAGGGGAGCGTAGTCTTACATAAGCAGTTTTATAGCGCTGTCCACACTTGTCTGGACATAGTTTGGATTTAACTACGGCATAACTGGTTATTACAGGCACAAGGTCACATTTACACCATAGAGTGTTTTTGTGACAGTTTCTCTGTATGAAGTGCTATACAAATAAATAAAATTGAATTTGGAATTTCATTGGCTAATATTGTGTTTTACCATACGTGAAAAGATATACAATTCTCATGCTTACATTACTGCCAAAATAAGTACTTTAAAGACATTAACAATTAAAATCAAATAATAATTTTATTTGGACAGTTACAATAATTGTTAGCATTGTTTGATTGAGTTTTCTGAGAAAACACACATTTTTTATTCTTCTTCAGTAGCATATTATCTATTATTGCGGGGTAGTACAGTAAATATGGCCGCAGTGTAATATAATGGGTACGGAACTTCGCTTGTAATCCAAAGGTTGCAGGTTAGATTCCCAGGTAGGACACTGCCATTGTACCATTGAGCACAGTACTTATTCTGAATTGCTTCACTATGTATCCAGCTGTAAAAATGGATTCTGTGTCAAAAAAATTTTTTAATGTTGTCATGGTGGTGCAGTGAGTAGCACCGTTGCTTCACAGCAAGGAGGTTCTGCGTTTGAATCCGGCCTGAGCCTCTCTGTGTGGAGTTCTCCCCATGTCCGCATGGGTTTCCTCCGGGTACTCCGGTTTTCTCCCACAATCCAAAGACATGCTGGTAGGCTAGAAATTCTAAAATACCCATGCCCATGCCTGTATGGATGGATAGATGTGTAAGTTACACTGGATAAGAACCTCTGCTAAATGGAAGTAATGTAACATTAGCTGCTCTGTTTGCATACTGAGGAAAACATTTTAAAATCCCGCTGCTGGAGGCTGTTTTCCCTTGAATGATACATTTGGGGGGGGTGGGGGGGGGGGATGTTACACATCTGGTATGGGAACTAATTTGAAGCGTGTCCTCAAATGAACCCACACTCAGTGTTTATTGTGGCTGGGAGTTCCTGAGGACTTTTCTATGGCGTCACCCAGAGAAGCGGGAACTCAGTTAGGGGTCTGCGTCCTGACCCAAACCCGACGGGGCCCGAAGGTATGCTGTGATCGGGACGGGTATCGGGCCTATTTTTATCTCTGTGACGTCGGGTCGGAACGGGTACTGACTGACTGCCAGCCCGGAAGTTTAAGTAGTAACGTAACGACACTTCTGCCAGGTGTTAACAACGATTGAAAAAAATGCCGCAAAGCTTACAGTTTTTGTAGTGTACTGTAATGCTTAACTAGCACGTTAAAATGGCTGTATTTCACAGCACGGGAGTGATAAGCGTAACTTTTAAAAGAAGGAACTAAACAGCGCTAAAGCTAGCTGACTAGCCTGTTCTGATCAATATCAAGAGCGACAAACATAGCTATTAATGTCACATTTAGCTGAAAGAAAAATGCCACTAAAGCTGCTGGCTAGCCTGTTCTGATCATTACAAACGTTAAAATGAACATCATTCGTCTATTTTACAACCATACTTTACGCAAGCACATACTGAAACAAAGATATCGCTTCTGTGCTGTATGTTGCAGAGTTGTAATCGACAAACCTAACATCACGTTTAACAGAATAAAAAATAAGCATGCAAGTGCGCCTGTTTTTAATTTACCAGTTAAGCATAACGGTAAACTACAAAAACAAGAAGCTTTGCTTTGCGCCATTGTTGACCATCGTTGTTAACACCCGGCAGAAGCGATGCTCCCCACGCCACCGCCCGTTCTGCAGCTGCAATCACCTTCACTAACAGCTTTCCTGCAGGAAACACTGCATTGTTTTCTGTCGTGCCGTATGGTGTTGCTGGCTTGTCATTTCAGCGATCAGCCTCTGTCGGATCCAGGCTTCAGATGTTGCCAGAGCTTGTCGGGCTGGTTTTTTGTCAGGCCATGAAGATGGTGGGCTTAGGCGGGCGCGGGCCTCATTTCCAGCCTAATGCAGACCTCCTGACTTAGCGGACATCTGCAGACAAGCCATGACGTCGCTGACATCTGTACAGCCCTTGGGGGGTTTGGGTGGCTTAGCTGGTTGCTTGCAGGTCATGCTGACCTCATGTATTCTGGGTAGGATGGGGGGCGGGGGCGGGGTAGGTTGAGCATGCGCAGAACATGTGACTGCCAGCGATGTGTCCAACAGCAACATATGCAGATTCAAAGGACCGGAAAGTATTTTTTTCACCAATGTAACAGGGCAACACTCTGTGTTGTGTTTGCATAAAGACCAGTATCTGAATAGAAATGCATCACCAGCAGCCTGAACACTTAACAAATGCTAAATGGTACCTTAGCATCCATGTGAACTCCACTATGCACTTTTTCTAAATTCCCATGTACCCATAATTTTGAACCCAGCATGGTTGAATATTTTGTTATATACTTCAGACTAAGGTCTACCCTCTTTGCAGCCTCGCCAGAATTGTGGGATGTAGAATAGTGCTAGATACATGGTAATGCCTCACCAATTTCAGAAATTGCTAATTTTATTCATATACATTGCTATTTTATCTATTAGCTTTGATTCAAGGCCTAGTTAGCGCAAATAACTACAAGTAAACAAAACCGAAGGCGGCAATTATGAGTTTAACAATGTTGCACCACCAGTAGTGTTTACAAGTGTAGTTCCAGCCTGTTGGGGGCAGGACCGGCATATCATGAAGCCTGAGGATTACAGGGTGTTATGTAGGCAGGCGTGAGAGCCAGCTTTGGGGGGGGGGGGTGGACCTCGGGGAGCTTTGTTCAGAAGCTGCCAGGCTTGGAAAGGGGTGCGATTTTCAGGGGGACAGAAACCCATAATGCAGTAGACACAGTGACCCGGTCAGCAGCACTCTGGTTCTGTGAGTGCACAAGTAACAGTCCAAAACTCTGTCTCTAGGCCCCAGAATTTATTCTACACTGCCCCGACTTTTTTGTGTATGGAATGTCCTAGAATTCCCCCCTCACTTTTCATTTTTAAAGGGAATGAATAATTAAAATAAGCGATTGGTGTTGGATTCTAATGCCAGCGTGACAGGAAGCTCTTGCATAATTAATTTATGCTGACTGTGAATTCGTTATCTCCCGTCAAACCCACTCATGTTCTTATCCTTTTTGGACCCCACCGTCTCACGTAGATTAACACAAGTCTAACACACCGACACCATTTATTTCATGGAGAGGAAGTGACATGCATTCATTAGCAGGAAGACCACAAATATTATATTCTGAGAGGGGACTTTTATTTTGGTAACTACAAGCAATGAGGGAATGCCATTTTTTTGAGATGAAGGTGTTCAACATTTAAGCAACTTTTTCTAAGCTTTTAGTTGGTTGCAATCACTTGCAAATATACTGCTATAAGAGGTAACTGACATTTTAGTAACTGCTAAACAAGATGCTTTCACTATGGATTTTTGGAGAAAAAATAAAATAAAAAAACTCCTCACAGACCCATGGCAAATAAGAATATTAAAGAAGAGAAACATATCGAAACAGTTTTCAGGACGGTGTGTGTTTTGTTTAAATATCACAGATGATCATATTTTGTACTTGAATACTGAACAGACCCTGGATAGCCACAGCTGTCAAACTATTCTTTATATGGCTTTGATCATGTTAAAGTGTGCAGGGAGTTTAACATCTGCATGTCTGTCATGTGAAGAAATTACATTTGTGTGCTTCTTTTTAACATTACAGGTCCACTAGTACCATTGTGTATCCGCTTATATTCCCACCCCCAATCCACAAGCCCCTCACGCACTGGTTCTGTGCTGTACTCTCAAAGTCTTTGCTCTCAATTTTTTAAGATTAAACAAATGTATAGATTAAACAGATTTCCTGTCTTCCACACAGTTTAATATATTAGCAATATTTATTCACTAGCACAATTCAGTCTGACCTGCAGATCAATCCGAAATGCCTACGTCATATCATGGTTATGCTTACATGTTGTTTCCCTTAATCTCTTGTAGCTAACTACAAATGTTGTAATTAATGAACATAGTATTAGTAGTAGTAGTAGTAGTAGTAGTAGTAGTAGTAGTAGTAGCAGCAGCAGCAGCAGCCACTGCAGCAGTAGTGTATTCTCTCAAGGAGCACAAGACATTAAGCATTAATAAGAAAAAAGGAAATGTATAGAATGAGAATGCATGTATACATGAATACTACAAGCTCTACTTCACATGCTGTACTTCTGAAGATGCCGTGTTTGATATCTGCAGTCTTTCAAATGGCACAGTTAAGCTGGCTTCCTTTCAAGTCATCATTTAAAAAAAGCTTCACAACCCTGCGGTAACCTGTGAGCTATTCATTGAGATGTCCCAGCGGATATGAGCTAGCATAAAATAGACGGTTTGTGTTTGTACATCTTCACGTTCTCATATTCGGTAACACAAGACAACTGAGGAGGCACGTGCTTCACTACGTTTAATCTACGTTTTTCTTTCTCTACGAATGAAGGATGCCCTGCTAATGTGGACTGTGCGCTATGGACTATGGGGAAAAGGAAAGTAATGGACTGTGGGCGGCAGTTTATTTCAGTTCTGACCTTATCTCATAACAGAACATCTATTGTGAGTGATAAGACGGCATTCTTATCGTTCAGCTCCAATAGCACTGAGGCCTTCCGCAGGCCACAGCCAATGGAAAGGTCCGGAGGCAAGTAAAGGAGCTGAGAGTTTCCTTCAGCGGTAGCTCATTGACTTGCGAGTCATCAGAGGGAACAATAAGGCCATTTGTCTTTCATGTGCCTACAGCAGCTCCACAGGTCCTAACATAAACATTTTGTCCTTATCTGCCTGTGTTGGCAGTGAAAGATGTTTTATGAAACGTCTATATGAAAATCCAGGCAACACAGCTTGCGGGATGTCGTACTAAACTTGTTCTAGATATTTAATCATTCTATTTGTTTATATTATATGGTTGACTTTGGTACTCTCTCCAATGACCTTACTTGTATACCTTGTCTATTGTTATATTTTATTGTCATGCATAATAGGTTTGCCAGCTGCCTTATAGTCAAAATGACTCTTAGAGGATTTTTTTAAGTGGGTCAGAAAATTTGGATCTTCATAATTATGCATGGCAATGGACAGCTACAGCTGGAAATGTAGCCCAGCCAGCCCAATCACGTACTGAGCACCCCTGCAATGGATCAGCAAGTATACTGTCAGCATACACGGCACTAAGGCTTACTGCTCTGCCTGCCAAACTCTATCCTGCTAGAAAATAGAATAGAAAATTGTTTTTTTCAGAGTGGAAATGCACATGCCTCTTCAGGCATAAGTATCACTAGCAGCAAGTGGAGGACAAAAGCGATGTTGAACTTGCTCATCGAAAAATTGTCTGTTTGGTTTTTGCATGTCACTTTGTTAGGTAATGGGTTTAAATATGCGCCCCAGCATTAGCCTAAATATTGTACTTTCTCTCCAGATCCGGTTGCTGGCATAAACAGTCATTTAGGGCCCCAGCCATCTCTGGGCCACAGAATTAAATTAAAAAAAACGTTTTCAAAGACATCTTAATTGTGCAGTGTTGTTATTTATGCATATGCAGTGATTGGTTTTCCGGTTTGATGGCTTCCACATCGCCCCCCCCCCCCATTTCATGATGGTATCCAACAAGAGGCTTTATGCTTCCACCCCACAACCTCAGCCATCATAAAAAATGTGATGAGCATGCTTACTGTTAAATTAATACATTGGTGATATAAATAAGTGTGTGATATGTATGTGTAACATTGGTAAAGGGTACAATAATAATGTGAGTTTATTGATAACTGAAAATTGTGGCCCACTAATTGTTTTAACTGAATATCCCTTTCCTCTTATCTAGGAAAAACGGAAAAGGCAAACAGAAATTGAAGACAAGAGAAGACAATTGGAGGACCTAATTTTACAGCTACAGCATCTCAAAGTAACTCTCCTTCAGAGCAATATGCTTATTTTGTTGTTAGGGAACTTAATGTAGGCATGGAGTTATGAGGAAATAATTTGTAATTTGTGAAATGAAACTTTTAAAATTAAATTATTAACTTTTGAAATATAAAACTTGATTATTCAGTTGTTGCAGTCACTGAATCCTTCCTTGTGAATGTGCTCAGTCTGAAAGCATATTAAATAAATAAATATATATATATATACTTCTTCTTTTCAAATATACCGAGGAAGGGGAATTTACTGCAGATTCCTGAGGCAAGTCATATAATAATGTTCTCCATGTATTCAATGAAACATGAGCTGAGAAAGGTCTTTGAACAGAGAGATTTTAAATGGTCTCATTCCTCTTGAGTGTTTAGACATGCAAACACATGTGGACAAAATGAAAAGTTCTCATAGATTTCGATCAGATATGAAGGCTGGACAACTCATTTCAGAAATAAGTGAACTAGTATAAACAAACAGCAAAGACTGATGGGAATCGCTCTCAAATTTGTCGTCAAGCAATAAGAGGCTTTTTAAATGTAGCAAATTGCTCTGCATGCATTTTATGCCAATTACTTTTCACAAAAACTAATTTACCCCGATACAGAAAGCTTCTTGAAAGAGGCTTTGTTTCGTTTCCTCCAGGGACAGAGTTTCTTTTGAGGAAATGGAAGTGATTTCCAGTGACCGCAGCAACTTGATAAACAGCCACCCATGGGACTGTTTAGAAGAAGAAAAAAACGCCCAGTGCAATCTGAGAAAAATGAAAGGAGAAGTGGGGAAGGAAAGCTGACCTATACTGTACAGTGTCCTTGCTGAGGTTGCTATAAAAATGAAAAGTTAGTGACTGAGGTGTTCTTTTCTTCTTTTCCAATGATAAACTAGATTGTGAGTCATCTGGAAAAAGAATTACATGATTATTGTACAGCACAATAGCTGCGAGCAGAGCCTTTAAAATTGAGCATCAGTGGGTCCTCCTGGAACTTGGAAAGAACATGGAACCAGGATATGGAATGTTTGTTTAATAGTGGGCGGTGTAAACTCAGTTTGGGGCTAGTTCTCATCGGAAAGGTTGTTGGGTTGTGACGGCTACGCGATCTTCTAACCTTGTTTATGAGCGTAACTTCCAGGCCTTTTTCAAATTACAAATTGAAAAAATAGTGGATGTTTCATCTTTAGCTTTGGTTCTGCAATACACTAGAGACTCACAAGTTCTGTGCATAGGAAAAACACTCCAAGCACTCAAAGCTTAAATGCTACCTTGGGTGATCCTTGTTAAAGCAAACTTATATTATTGAAGTTAGCATTTAAAAATTGACCTCACAGGACATTGTGGGTGGGTTTGCTAAGACTAAATACTCTTTTGGGGGTTTATTTGAAAATTCCAGTTAACATTTCAAATTTCAATAAGACAGGAAAATGATATTATATGGTAATTTGTTTCCAAACCATGCTGTACATTGCTTCTAAACAGTGCCCCAAAATATAAGCCTTTTATATGACCAGCTATTCATAAAACTAGTCCCCCAAAATGTAAGCCATTCAAGAAATCAGACGTGTGTGATTATTTGTGTCCCATCGTGTGCTTCTGCCAGGTAAAATATGTAATCAAAAAACTCACCTTGTTTGGGAGAAACATTCTGAGTCAACAGTTATGTTTGTCACAGAAAACATGTAGCAGTTTAAACCTGTTCAGTCGTAATTATATCATTTCCTATTTTAAAATCCTTTTTCCTGTTTCCACACAAAGACAAAGGCATAAAAGGAGAAGTTACTCTATTTTGTAAAGAAAGACATGTGACTTAAGTTTCAAACTTAGGTGAAATTAAATTACAACTAATTGATTAAAACATTGATCAACCTTTTAAAGGCTAACGATTCTACCTGAGTTCATAAACGGTGCCCAGATTGTCTGATTATATTTTAAACTTTGACCACAGTTCAAAATTGAATCAGAGTGCAGACATGGACATGTTTCAGATCTTCAAAATCAAGAGTAATGGGCTATGCTTTGGCACCGCAAGCTGGCATTTCCCAAATCTCACATTGACATTTGGTAGTTTGCTCTCACGCATTTACGACAGCCTGTTAAATATATCAGCCGCATTCCTGCCATACTGGAGGGTGTTGTAGCAGCTCTGTCAACTCTCTGTGAAAAGGGCTGCGGAACAAGGGGAGGGGTTTGTGGGAAGGGTGGATTATAGGATCTCACACGTTGCTGCAGTTGCACAGAAAATCAGACGTTTCCTGAGCGCCGAAGTCTGTGGTTGGTCCGAAATGAAAATAGCGGATCGCCTGTGTAAAATCCAACACAGCCGCTGTGATGAGAGTAGCTTAATGTGTCCAGAACAACCACACACACGTGCCATAACATCCCGCGATGCGCGCAGCTTCTCCAAGCTCGCTGCCGAGACTATATTAGTAGAATGGCATTCAAATCCCTACGTGAAGGCATGTGTTGACAAGTTTGTTCTCTGGGCCAGAAACTTGTTTATACTGTATATATAGGAAAGTTGTGTGGTGTAGTATTTATTTATAATTCCATAATATGCACATGAATATTGTGGGATTATTATTATTATTATTATTATTATTATTATTATTATTATTATTATTGTTAGTAGTAGTAGTAGTAGCAGCAGTAGTAGTAGTAGTTGCAGTTGCAGTAGTAGTAGTAGTAGTTGCAGCAGTAGTAGTAGTAGTAGTAGCAGTAGTAATAGTAGTAGCAGCAGTAGTACTAGTTGTAGTAGTAGTATAATTATACATTTATTGTGTGGATTTCCTCCTTTTCCTTTTTGCAGGTGTAGAAAGTGTACTGCCCTAATGTTTTGTCCTGTGTTTTTCCTGTGAAAAGTCGAAAGCGATGAGGGAACGATGGCTCCTCCAGGGGGCGCCGGCCGGAACGCAGGAGGAAGAGGAGGGGCGCAGGAGGCAGGCAGAGCGAGACGAGACGCAGGTGAAGAGGCTGGAGGACACCATTCACAGGTACAGACCTCCAGTACAGACCCCCCCCTCCCCCGACCCCTTACTGTTCACAGCTGGTAGAGAAACTACAGACATCAATCACAGAGGCTCCGCTCACAGCGAGAGAAGCTAACTCTGAGACAAAGTCGCACTGGTGGCTCCCTGAGTTGATATTGTGACCAGACTACAAGTATGCGAAAAGCAGACGTTGTTAGCGCTTAGGACGTGTCTGCTAAAAAGATATTTTCTGAAAACCACATCGTAAACTAATCGTAATTTTGAACAATTTATCAATCGCTTGCTAAACATTTTGTTTGGGTTATCCCAGAAATGAGCTGCGCTTTTTCTGTGCGTACTGTATTTTGGCATTGCAGTGTTACAGCAAAATAGTACCCTAGTTTAACTTAGCATAGGTTAGGCCAGAGTAATGTTTACTGTGTGAACTGGACTTAATGTGTTCATGGCTATGAATAACTGTTATAAAATAAGTATTGTACCTTATCGGACCTATGTTTTGTAGTTCCAATGATCTTAGGTATGCACTTATTGTGCGTCGCTTGGGATCAAAGCGTCTGCCAAATAAATGTAATGTAAAGTAGATGTTTCTGATCGCATGCAAATCAAAGGAGAAAAGCTAAAGCAGCAGAGTTAAAGTTTTTGGCCTTCGTGTTTTTTCACTCCAGGTGTTTGGGTGAGAAACACAAACAGTCTCCTTTCTTTTGTTCGGTCAATAAAGTTCCCGAAAGGGCCTTCCGTAGGCGCGGAAGCGAAAGGGCACGGGGGACGGCGGTATGTCAGCCGTCATATTTGCACGAGCGACTGCGGGATCCGAAATAGTGTTAGCAGAAGCGCCGCCAAATAGCAGCTGCATGACCTCCCGCTAAATTAAGAGCGGGATGTTACAGACGACGGCGAAATAGAATGGGCGCTGCATTTATGTCTCACCTCCTGCTTTAAAGGGACTCCCTGTCTACAGAGTTTAAATAAAATTCAGTTAAAGAATGTACACACCTGTACACACAGAAACACACAGGTTGCTGCCCTTAGATATTTTGTTGCGGCACACATTCATTTTCGTGCCTCTAGTCAAAACCTAGTTGATCCATGGAACTGCAAATACTGTGTGCTGAACAACTGGCTGTTGATGGTTTTTCAAAGTTGCTTGAATATTATTTTCACAATTCAATTTACTTGCTCTCAGCAAGACAGGCCTCAAGGGTTTAGGAGTTTTCTAACAATACAATGCAGTGGTATTTTTACTACATTCCCCAAACTATTTGAATTGCATCTGTGGGGACTAAAAGAACTTGCCGAAGGCCATGGAGTCTTTTGTGATTATGAGTCGTGTTGATGTGAGCAATGTATGAACTACAATTCCCAGCAGGAGGGAAGCTGAAAGAACAGCCACTGGTCTTAGAAATAGAGATTACATTTTTTCAGAAATAAATGTTTTTTTTTTCCTTGCCCCAATTAAGTATTAATTACACTGTGTAATTGGTTTTAGGACATGCTGTTACATTACTTTTTTCTTGTGATTTCTTTGTACTGTATTGTGTCTATTTTTATATTTGAAAATCAGTTGTAATTTGTTTCTCTTGTCATGGAAACTTTCATTGGATAAAACATTGGCCAATAGATTGATTTGTAAACTGCAAAATCAAGTGACTAATTTGAGACATGCATTTTTTTCTGATTGTTACTTCCCCTGTTTATCAGGTACATCTAGCTAAGAACTGTTCCTATAGGCGGCAGAGTCATTTACATTCTCAATGCGGTTACATTGCTATAAGGTCATTTCTAAAATAAATAGATGATTCAGTCGGACTCTATTGCCAAGTATATAATGTTACCAACTTTAATTCATTGTGAGGTATTTGATGCATAAATAGCTCAACAGTAACTTCCATTGGTCATCGGTGCATATTATGCATATTTTGTCCATATAAGAAACAAAAGTGGGAAATGACCAGCTGAATTTAGTTTGAACTTAGTAGGACTTAGTTTGTTTTTATTTTGAATTGCCCAGATAACTTTGGATGCATTTTTCCCCACTTCTCTGTTGTGAAAACCAATCTGTCGTGGACACTGTGTCCTCCTTGCAATACCAGACGAAAGGCGGCGGTCGTTTTGTCAGTAGTCAGCATTTTGTGTTTTCATGACAAAAGAGTCCAGGTGTGGGGAACCGGAGGGCTATATTTATGCAGCCCAATGACATTTCAAACATTTAGTGTTTTATTTGAGTACATCATTTATACAGTATATAGTTTTATGAAAATCAACCGAAACGTACAGTTTTTCTTGCATTGCTTTATGTCCAAGAAAAACATAAACGGGACAGGTGAAACGGACACTTCAGCAACCAGCCTTCAGAAAACCTCCCGGTTCGACTGAGGAAGCCAATTACATTTTACTTTACTGATAGTCTGGCCAGCGTGGATACGGCTGCTGGGACTGCGCAGTTTTTAGAGCGCCAACATTTTCAGCATACGCTGCAGTTCACAAATAGCCATTCATAGCAGCTTGACACCAGATGTTTTGTGTTGCGTTGAGTTTGTGTGAACTGTTCTGAGCTCGTTCCAAGTAAGGCGCATTCCAGGAAGATAAATCAAACAATCCAAGTTTAGAGCTGTCACATTCGAGCTGTAGCTGGTTTTATGTAACTTTCTGTGAAGCGATTTTAAATAAAATACAAATTTTATATATAAATACATTGTTTTTCTCAACAATGAATGTCTCTTGTAGACAGAATCACAAACATGTTCTGTCAAATTTACTTACAATGTCTGGGGAGGGAGGAGTCGTGTTTCACTGCGGTGTGACAACAGGCCTTTCTTAGGTGTCTGGTTCAAAAACGATGGACATGCTATTGTGTTGGCCATCCTTGTTCAGCACAGAGTGAACCATGGGTACCAAGCGTATGGAACTGATTTCAGTTTCTTTTGGATGATCTCTTGGCTTTAAAAAAAAATGTGACTTTGATGGCAGGAAAATTGTTATATTTCAACAGGATGCCAGGAGCATTCCTCTCAGGAGGACAGAGAGCGGTTTGGACTAAACTGCATGCTAGTGTACTTTGTGTGCATACAAAATGATAAGCAAGAAATGACAAAAAGAGTTAGGCATGCCAACTGTGAAATATACTTACCTATAAATACAAATGCATCATGAAATATACATTTTCATCAAATAAAGCATGCTATATACTCATAACTTGATTTAAAAAATTGTAATTGCAGCCAACAATCATGCACACAGATAAAAATTTGTGGAAGGTTTAGCTTTAGCCAATAAGCTAAAATCGGTGTGTTTTATTGGTTTAGGCCAGGTACCAATCTTTCAAAACTTCTTTAAAAATGTGACATTTTTTCATTATTATATAATATCATATTATAACTGAATGGAATTCCAGGGAATAACTGCATGGAATTTCAGGGAATAAATGCTGGGAATTGCAGGAAATAACTGCATGGAATTGCAGGGAATAAATGCTGGGAATTGCAGGGAATAACTGCATGAAATTGCAGGGAATAAATGCTGGGAATTGCAGGGAATAACTGTATGGAATTGCAGGGAATAAATGCTGGGAATTGCAGGGAATAACTGCATGGAATTGCAGGGAATAAATGCTGGGAATTGCAGGAAATAACTGCATGGAATTGCAGGGAATAAATGCATGGAATTGCCAGGAATAACTGCTGGGAATAACTGCAGGGAATTGCAGGGAATAACTGTGGGAAATTGCAGGGAATAACTGCATGGAACTGCAGGGAATAACTGCATGGAATTGCAGGGAATAAATGATGGGAATTGCAGGGAATAACTGCATGGAATTGCAGGGAATAAGTGTTGGGAATTGCAGGGAATAACTGCATGGAATTGCAGGGAATAACTGTGGGGAATTGCAGGGAATAACAGTTACTTTGGCATGGGGTGAGGCTGAGGGAGTGTCTGAGCTATATTTGCACCCCGCTGAACAGTGTCCCAAAAATAAATGCAAGCCAGACGAGGCTTTTTCCACTGCTGATAAAGAGCAATGTGTCCCCAGCAAGACGAAAACAGCGGGCTTGTTTTTCCAAAGTCTCGATGTCAGTAACGACCCGTTCCACCGTGAATAAAGAATGCAGCATGCGTTTCTGCTGAAATATGGTGCTGAAAATATGTAATATGACTAAAATTTAAATTACACTGCACATGCATGTAAACAGAGTTGCTACAACGCAAGTGCGTGGAAGGGAAGTTTAATGTCATTATTCTGTGAAGATTTATATTACAGGGGTTTTATACATTTATTTGCAAGTGCTAGTCACAGTGTATTGTGTGTGACCAAAATTGGTACACATTATTTACACTACAGGAACTTCAGGAGTTTTATACTGGAGGTTGCTGGGGGAAGGGAGGTGAATTTCTTGTTCATCTGGTATCCATTTCTGTGTACGTGACTTTCAATGACTTTCACGTGGTAATTCAGTCATTGTTTATTACCAAAAAGAAAAGCTTTTTCACTAGCATCTCTTGTCATGAGTAGAGTAACTTCGCAGTCTGATTGAAACTGGAAAAAATAGTGGATTGGGTTTAATTTATTCAGTCGACAGAAGAAGAAAAAAAAACACGAAAAATGAATAATATTCTGCCAGGAATTTTAAAAATCTGTTGCATCAACAGTGAAAAAGAAATGCTTAAGTAAAACTTAAAAAGAAAGAAGGGTCGCACACTCTGCTGCCGAAACGTTGGCGATAAAAATCTGCATTGGAGTAAACAGAGTGTGCGATCCTTCTTTCTTTTTAAAAAATCTGCTGCATGTCATTATTACAAATTGTGATGCTTGAGGGTTAAAATCTATGGAAAACATTCATAATTATACATTATAAATATATTCAAATATATTTATTAAAATATATTTAGCATAGCAAGTGTGGAATGTTGGGTTATCTTTCTATAGTTATGGGACTGTTAAAAATTGCAGTCAAATCAAATTCCAATTAGAAGAAACACCCAGGTTGTGTTTGTAAGTGTTCACTTGAGAGGTGTGAAAATGAATGAAGCGCGTGCACACAGGAAGATGAGCTTCGGAGAAGGGGGTGGGGAGCGAAGAGAGGAAACGCTGCATGGTTCAATGATTCTCTCGGCATCCTTGACTTCCCCTCAGAGAATACGTAATGGACGTCCCAGATGAAACACGCAGGTTTCAGCAGAAGCTGCGGAATAGTCATCCGTATGGAAATAATTACTTCGTTCCTAATGCTTAATAAGGAAAAGAGGACAAAGGCCCGACCGCTGTTTTCTGACGCAAGCAACATCGACTGCTGGACTCTCCAAACTGTGGAAAGGAACAACGCTTGAGTTGAGTCAAGGTTGAGGCTCTTATTTTGACTGGGAGTTTATCTTTGAGGAATTCTCAGATACGTTCACACTTGATGTTTATGTCTGTGTATCTCCATGTACACTAGCGGGTGAAAGTACATCCTAATATGGTGGCCATGCCAAATGAAATCTGCTCTGCTCTGTTTTAGAAGGAAGGAAAGGAAGGATTGTTTGAAAACCCTATGAAATGTTTTATGGCATTTTCAGATAAGCTTTGTCAGCCTGTAGTTGACTTTGGCCCTTTGGTGTGTATGTTTATATAGCTACTGTGCCTCAGTTTATTAAGTTCAGCAATTACTGGCTGTGCTTTTATGTTCTTTGCATTGTTAAAATAAAATAAACATTTTTTTTCTCCTAATGTAAAATCAATCTGTTTTCCAGATCTGCGGATCTATAAATAAACATTCTGTCACAGCTTTTAAGACATATTTAAGAATATGAAACAATTTTTTAAAGTTTCAGTTTAAAACCTTATTCTGTTGTTAATTATAAAGACTTAGTTGCGTAATTGAAAAGAGTTTTGATACTTTATCTTTATCTAGGTGCAATGAAATATCATATTGTTGTTCATTAACCACTCTAATTTAGGTGTCACTTGAATTTTCAACATTTTTGTATCAGTACCAGCCAGTGTGTGAAATATTTGTGGGACTTTCAGATTTCTGAAGTATGGCAGCGGTGTCTTAATTAAGCCAAAATCACGTGGTCCTCCAGCAGATTCTGGGTGTGGACTAAAGAGAAGGTGTTTGCTGATCTGAGACAGGAGTTCAGAGAATTTCAAAAGAGACTAGACCTGTTGTTTCAAGCAACTTTCCAGCTTTATTGTATTGCACTCATCAATTTTGCTCTTAAGTGTACGCAGTAAAATGTCCAGTGTTAATTCAACTCTTAAAAGAGTTTGCGTGAGCCCACCCACTGTAGCCATAGTGGACTCATAATAAACTCTCTAAGAGTTGATTTAATGCCGGGCATTTTACTTTGTAAATTTCATGCTTTATTTGTGTCACTCTATTGAGGCCCATAAAGCTTTGCCTAGCTGTGGTCAGAAACATGTTTTTTCTCTGAAATAATAGCTCCCAGTCAGCGCAGTTCCTACTGTCAGTGCAAGTCACAGAACTGCCCAAAGAGACGTTTGCCTTCTCTCTCGATTATCGGGATAGAAGCGCGCCTCCCACACGTTGTCATGGAGACGAGTGCTCGCGGCAGGCTCGGCGGGAGCCCCCCCCAGCTGCCGCTGCACCGTGGGACAGCGGCGACTCTCCCATGCAAGGCAAGGCATGCGGCCGACGGCTTCGCGACCGTACGCGCATTCCCCCGTTCCCGCAAATCGACGACGGCTGGAGATAATGACGCATCGGGGCAGGAAGTGGGAGAGGAGAACAGGAAGCTGGGAGTGGGAGTGGAGACGGGAGAGTCTGAATGAGGTCATCGCCCCGCCGGCACTCAGATGTGCCCGCAAATTCTATCCAGAGCGGGGGCTCCCGCCCGGCGAAACTGAAATAACTTCCAGGGCCGATCAAAGGAGCCGAAGCGAACCATATGCGTCATGTGAACACAGCGACTCCCGTCACTGGCCTTCGGTATCGAGTCAGGCTTAACTGCAGCGTTCTCATTGACTCTGAGTAGTGAAGTTAAAGTAAGGCATGTTTTCGCTCTTCATTCACAACATTAGTTCAATGCATAGTGAAATCAATTAAGAAACTTTCAAAAAGTAACTCTGACTTAAAAGTTGGTAAATGGACTGCATTTATATAGCGCTTTTATCCAAAGCGCTTTACAATTGATGCCTCTCATTCGCCAGAGCAGTTAGGGGTTAGGTGTCTTGCTCAAGGACACTTCGACATGCCCAGGGCGGGGTTTGAACCGGCAACCCTCCGACTGCCAGACAATCGGTCTTACCTCCTGAGCTATGTCGCCCCATGAAAAGTTAAAAGTTAAAGGTAGACAAACCATGCTGGACTTAATAAAGGGATGCCTTCTGTCTTCCCCTGTATCATTGCTAATTTACCCTGCTCGCTTAAATCTCAGATGCAGAAAAATATGTATTGGTCTTCTCTTGCAGGAAAAAACTGGTTTCAGTCTTTGTATTAGACTAATGTAATCAGTATGTACAGACAACTGTGTAAAGCTGCTACTCTGAGAATCAACACAAAACTCCAGCTGGTGTTAACATGATGTGCACCATAAGACCTCAGCCCTGTACAACTTGGCACTTGAGCACAATTAGTAAATGTATTGCGATAGGGCTGTGCATCATCACTAAATACCATAATGCCAT